>NC_132925.1:72461984-72765014 GCF_047675955.1 Chlorocebus sabaeus | reverse complement strand
TAAGGGGTGACATTGTGGGGTTGTTAGAAGGAGCATTTGTCACATAGAATGATTGGTGATGGCCTGGATACGGTTTTGTATGAATTGAGAAACTAAATGGAAGACACAAGGTCTGAATAAGAGAAGGAGAAAAACAGGTATTAAAGGACTAAGATTTGAGAGTTCCCAGGACATCCAATAAGAGAGTGCCCAAGGAGGTTCAATGTAATGACTTGCTTGGTTGGTGAGTTTTCGGGCTCTATCCTTGAATTTTTTTATGTTGTCATAGACCAGGCCAGATTGATTTAGGTAAAAACAATACTTTTCATTTAAAAATATACAGAGTCCCCCTTTTTTATTCAGCAGTGAGTAAGTCAAGGCCTTGGCGATTTTGGAGGAAAGATAAATGCAAAGCCAGCAATTGTCTGTTAAAGAAGGATGAGAAACAGCTAGGAGACAGTGAGTGAGATTGATAGTGTGGTGGAGATAGCTGGGAAGAGGTAGAGGGTGGCATAAGAACAGGAAAGAGAATAAGAGTGAGTATAAAAGTAAAGAATAGGATTTCATCAGGGTGAAAGTATTGGAGTGTACCCTGTCAGCAAAGATCATCTATCCACTCTAAGAGGGAGTTAAGAGTGGCGGTTTGGGGATAGCTCAGGAGATATTAACTGTGATGGCTTGGAGAAACAGTGTAAACCGGCAGTGTAAACAAGAGCAGGGCATTTATGAGTAGTTGAGAATGGTGAATAGGAGTATGACTAGACAGAAGATAGTAGGGATGACAAGTTTTTGGGGGTGCAGTCCAAGTTGGGCTGGTGTCTGGAATGAGACTGGGGCCTAATAAAAGGAGCGTCCATACAGGAGCTCAAATGCACTGTACCCTGCAGCATCCTGAGGGCAGGCCCGAATTCTGGGAAGGTCAAGTGATAAAGTATTGTCCAGTCCGTTTAGTTGGAGGCTGTGTTTTTAAAAGACCATTAGTCTGTTTTACCTTCCTGAAGACTGAGGACGGTAAGGGGTCTGAAGATTCCACTGAATACCAAGAGCCTGAGAAACTGCTTGGCGGATTTGACTAGTAAAGTCCTGTCCATTATTGGACTGTGTAGAGGTGGGAAGGCCAAACCGAGGAATTATGTCTGGCAGAAGGGAAGAAATGACCACGGTGGCCTTCTCAGACCCTGTGGGAAAGGCTTCTACCCGTCCAGTGAAAGTGTCTACCAAGACCAGAAGGCATTTTAGATTCCAGTGGGGTCCTGCTCAGATGGGACACAGCTTAGGAGGAATCCCAGGCTATGGGCATTCCTTGGCCCAGTGGCCAGATTTCCGACACTGAAGTAAGATCCTGGGGGAGGAGGTCCTGAAGGAATGCTTGACCACTGTGGCTTAGGCATTTTGAAGTTCTTGTGTGCCGGAGATATGGCTGGGGTTTTTCTCACAGTAGAGGCAAGGAATTGCAACTCAGAAATATGTTGCTACTTGGCTGCCTCTACTCTATTATTGTACACCTTGAAGGCAGGGTTAATTAAGTCCTGTTGTGGGGTTTGAGGGCCAGAATCTAATTTTTGGAGCTGTATTTAATGTTGGGAGTGGATTGGGTAATAAAATTCATATTGAGAATAAGACAGCCTTCTGGCCTTTGAGGGTCTAGGGCTGTAAAGCATCTCAGGGTTGCTGCCAAATGAGTCATGAACTGGGCTGGCTTTTTATATTTGATGAAAAAGAGCCTAAACACTAACTGATTTGGGAGAGGTTGGATAAAGAAAAAGGAGCATTAACCTTGACTATACCTTTAGCTCCAGTCACCTCTTTAAGAGGAAATTGTTGGGCAGATTGGGAAGGGCTAGTCACAGAATGAAACTGTAAGCCAGACCAGGTGTGAGGAGGTGAGGTGATAGAAGGAGTATAAGGTTGGGGGGCAGAGGCTGAGGAAGAATTGGAGGCTGATTCAGCCTGGCAGGGAGCAACCTGAGGAGGAGCAGTCTGGGGATGAGGGGAGAGGTCAGATGGGTTGGTAGAAAAGGAAGATTGAAAAGACTCAGTGATGTTTGGGGTTGGGACTGAGGGGACAGGCAGGAGGGAAAGAAGGAGGTTTTGGGACGAGTTGCATTGGGAATAGATACTAGGGAGGGACTGATGTATAAAAGAATGCCTGGACGTCAGGCACCTCAGACTATTTGCCCATTTTACGACAGGAATTATCTAGATCTTGTAGGATGGAAAAAATCAAAAGTGCCGTTTTCTGGCTATTTGGAACCACTGTTGAGTTTGTATTGGGGTTAAGCGGCATTACAGAAGAAAATAAGGCATTTAGGTTTTAGGTCTGGTGTGAATTGAAGAGGTTTTAAGTTCTTGAGAACACAGGCTAAGGGAGAAGAAGGAGGAATAGAGGGTGGAAGGTGGCCTATAGTGAAGGAGGCAAGCCCAGAGAAAAGAGAGGGTAGAGGCACGGAGAGAAGGTGTGGGGGGTGCTTGCCCCCCAGGAAAGTGGTGCTTGCCACTAAGGGTGAAGGATCAAGGCAGGCATCCCCACAGTGATCAAACACCTCTGAAATTTGGGTGAATAATCAGGTAGGCATCCCTGCAGTGATTAAACACCAAGGGAAGACTGTTTTCCTGAGTCCATGACCGGTGCCGGAGTTTTGGGGTCATGGATAAAAGGCGTCTCCTCCGTCTCTAACAGAAAAGGAAAGGAACTGAAATTAAGAGAAGGGAGAGATTGAAGGATGGCTCCAAGATTGAAAGGAGAAAGAGACTGAGGGATAGTGAGAGAGGTTGGAAAAGAGAGTAAAAAGAGGCCGCTTACCCGATTTAAAGTTGGTGGGACGTTCCTTGGGCTGGTTGGTCTGAGGACCAGAGGTTGTAGGTGGATGTTTCTGACAGAGCAAAGGGCAGGAGGACAGGGGACTGATCTCCAAGGGAGGTCCCCGCTCCAAATCACGGCACTGAATGTCACATGCATCCGTGTGAAGAGACCACCAAACAAGCTTTGTGTGAGCAATAAAGCTTTTTAATCACCTGGGTGCAGGCGGGCTGAGTCTGAAAAGAGAGTCAGCGAAGGGAGATGGGGTGGGGCTGTTTTATAGGATTTGGGTGGGTAGTGGAAAGTTAAAGTCAAAGGGGGTTGTTCTCTTGCGGGCAGGGACAAGGTGCTCAGTAGGGGAGGTTCTGAGCCAGGAGAAGGAATTTCACAAGGTTAATCTCTTTAGTTAAGGGGGGGCAGAAACAAATCACAATGGTGGAATGTCATCAGTTAAGGCAGGAACCGGCCATTTTCACTTCTTTTGTAATTCTTCACTTATTTCCGGCCATCTGGATGTATAAGTGCTGGACACAGGGGATGATACGATGGCTTAGCTTGGACTCAGAGGCCTGACAGTGTATGGATGCAGACACTTTGGAAATGTACCTAAGAAACCAGTAATAGTGCTTATTTGTTCACAAAGGTTGGGAAAGTGAGTACGGATAGTCACAGGTGAGAGTAAGATTTTTCTCTCAATCCCTTTTCATATTATTTTATTTTGTACTACTGATTCAAAAACTTACCCCCGAAATAAGATCTGGCAAATACCTCGCTTTTTCTAGGCAGCTGTAATTCATTCCATCAATTCTTGTTTTATTAAGTCATCACAGGGACTATGTGCCAAGCACAGAATTCTTTTCTGGCATCAGAATTGTACAATATTGACTTAAAAGTTATTGGCCTAGAATATGGTCCCACGTGGTGCCAAAATACAAAAGGGTCTAGGTAATACTCAGTTTGACAAAGGTAAAGTCCTTTTGGGTTTTGGGCCTCTCTGGCTCTCACAGCCGCTTCAGAGTAGTCAGTTATAACCTTGTAACTCTCTGAATCCAGGTACTAGGCTATGAAACTCCAGGGATCTGGTGAGCCAGGCTACTCGGGGTCAAGAATTGGGCAAGTCAATCCATGACTAGGATACAGAGTTAGCAAATAAGGGATTGGCCAGGATTCCCACTCTGAATTTCTTTCTCTCTTCCCCTGTCCTCGATGATCTACCCTGACTGCTTACCTCTCTAGACCTCTATGAGCGCTGACATCGTGTGAGGGTCAAAAGAGAGAAATAGGGAGGAAGTCAGACTGAGAGAGAGAAAATTGCCATTTGCAGATACTACACACATGAGTGGTATTTTTAATTAATGATATGTTTTGGAGACACTTTCATTAAAACCATTTTTATATTTTTAGGTTTATCTTTCTTTGAAAAGTTAAGTTCTAGGAAAAGAGGTCCAGATCCTTTCAAATAGGGCAAGTTGTGGATGAAGACCAATTACCTGCATGCAGAGGGCAGAAGATGGAAGAGGGCAGGCAAGCTTAGAATAAATGAGATTCCATTCCAATGAAACAGGAGTCTCAGAAGCACCTCCAGCAAGCTAGAATTACTGTGATGCCTGTTGATGTTTTAATCTCTTCTTTTCTATTGGGTGAGAGGCACATAAAGAAATCAGAGAAATAAGGAAGGCCAGTTACTTGAGAAACCACATAAAGCTTTCTTTTTTCTTTATAATTTTTAAGCATAAAGAGGCTGGCTGAAATGGAGATGAGATTACCATATAAATGGCCTGAAAAGAACAAAGGCAACAGTGGTTTTGATAACTGACCATGGTGGATAAGATTTTAATTATTTAAAGAAATCCTAGAAAACCTTAAAAAAGAATCAGATGGAAAGAGAATCACTCAAACTTTGAAAGGAAACCTAAGGTTAAAATTAACAAGGCACATTAAGAGCTTGATGATGAGTTAGAAAAATACCTGATTTGGCTGGGCGTGGTGGCTCACGCCTGTAATCCCAGCACTTTGGGAGGCCAAGGCGGGTGGATCATGAGGTCAGGAGTTCGAGACCATCCTGGCTAACACAGTGAAACCCTGTCTCTACTAAAAGTACAAAAAATTAGCTGGGCGTGGTGGCAGGTGCCTGTAGTCCCAGCTACTCGGGAGGCTGAGGTAGAAGAATGGCATGAACCTGGGAGGCGGAACTTGCAGCCAGCTTAGATGGCGCTACTGCACTCCAGCCTGGGCGACACAGTGAGACTCTGTCTCAAAATAAAAAAAAAAAAGAAAAATACCTGATTTTACCCCGTAATTACCCTAGGTTTTTCTCTAAAATTGAGTATCTTGTTTAAAGAGAGTATTTCTTCATATTTCTGGATTTTTTGTTTAAAGGAGAATTCTATTTGGAGGAAGCCTGAGTAGAAAATTTTGTTAAATTTGGTGACTGACTTAATCATGCCTTCGGGAAGACTAGCTATTCAGGCCTTGAAGCTAAAACTTAGACATCATTATGAATAGGATGACAGCATCTGCCCCCAAATAAAGAATTCAAATAGTGGGTAGAGTATTGAGAGAAACTTAAAGGCCACTGAAGTGTTAGCATAAACATGCAAATCTGCAAAATAACCTTGGTATTTTGCCAAGGTTATTTTGCAGATTTGCATGTTTGCAAGCAACAGATATATGCCATCCTGTGTCTGTTGCTCAGAGGACAGCACTAAAATTAGCTCTTCAGGCAGGTGCAGCTTTCAAAAC
The DNA here is from genome assembly GCF_047675955.1 of Chlorocebus sabaeus. Taxonomy (NCBI): domain Eukaryota; kingdom Metazoa; phylum Chordata; class Mammalia; order Primates; family Cercopithecidae; genus Chlorocebus; species Chlorocebus sabaeus. The sequence continues at coordinate 72,759,493 of NC_132925.1, read as the reverse complement.
AAGAATTAGATTTTAGGTCTTCAGAGTCTAAAAAACAAGAAAAGCAAACAAAACGGAGAGATGATTGTTGAAATATATTTAATGTTTTACTTGTGCAACTTGAAAGCTAGTGTTTTTTTTGTTTTTGTTTTTTCTTTAGATGGAGTCTCCCTCTGTCGCCTAGGCTGGAGTGCAGTGGCGCAATCTCGGCTCACTGCAATCTCGGCCTCCCGGGTTCAGATGATTTTTCTGCCTTAGCCTCTTGAGTAGCTGGGGTTACAGGCATGCCCCACCATGCCCGACTAATTCTTGTACTTTTAGTAGAGATGGGGTTTCACCATGTGGGCTAGGCTGGTCTCAAACTCCTGACCTCAGGTAATCTGCCCGTCTCAGCCTCCCAAAGTGCTGGGATTACATGCGTGAACCACTTGTGCCTGGTCAAAAGCTAGTGATTTTTGTCTTTGCATTATTTTAATAAAGTAATTTTCAAAAGTTTTAAATGACATTGGAGCTGTTGGCAAATTTATCTTCTGTAGACTCTTACATACATAAAACAAACCAAAAACTAGAAATGTATTAGTTTTAACCTGTAAATTCACATTTATTACAGTTTTTACTTAAAAATAGACTGTTGATAAGTTGATAATTTGAAAACAGAAGCTATCATTGTAATAGTAATTGCCCACAGTTGTAGTCATTTGTCGGCTTCAAGACTCAACTGATTTTTGTATGTTATTTTGTTTGCACAATAAGGAGAAAAATCTTAATTCACTAAACTGTAAATCACTCATTTTGCATTCGTTGGGTACTGGATTATTAAACTGATTTTGAAACACCACAAAGAATGGTAGATTGTTTTCCTACATTTATTCATTAGTATTTCTAACTACTGTTCACATAATTGAGTAAGTGTTCAAATTTCAGAGAAGATGATAAAAAGATATAATCAATTCTTTTGGTAGAAAATGCTTTTAAACTGTATCTTATAATGTGATGCTTGGTGGTGTTTTTAAAAAATCTTTTGGCCGGACGCGGTGGCTCAAGCCTGTAATCTCAGCACTTTGGGAGGCCGAGACGGGTGGATCACGAGGTCAGAAAATCGAGACCATCCTGGCTAACCCAATGAAACCCCGTCTCTACTAAAAAATACAAAAAACTAGCTGGCGAGGTGGCGGGCGCCTGTAGTCCCAGCTACTCGGGAGGCTGAGGTAGGAGAATGGTGTAAACCCGGGAGGCGGAGCTTGCAGTGAGCTGAGATCTGGCCACTGCACTCCAGCCTGGGCGACAGAGCGAGACTCCGTCTCAAACAAACAAACAAAAATATTTTGTATACTTCAATGTTTGTCTATAGAATATAGAGTCACTTAAAATTTCAAATAGTAAAATAGATTTTGCTTTGCATATTAAGTCCAAAATTTTGTTTCATTACTAAGGATGGTGTAACTACAACCTGAACAGCCTTATAAATGTTATTTATGTTGTAAAAGTTACTGACATGACACAGAAACTGATGTAAAATGTATAATCAAATGTGACAGACTTCACACTCCTGAATAATCAATAAAAGGCCGTGTATGAAAAGCTACATGTATTTTAAGAAATTAATATTGCATTTATAAGAGGTTCAACTATATGGAAAGAGATGTCCAAGCAAATAGTATTTTGAAATTTGTGCCTAACTGATTTCACCTGACAGCAAAAGATCAGGTGTTAATGCTTTCTAATGTGTTAACATTTGGTATTTAGCACTTTTGAACAAGTTAGTTTGTATGTTTGTGTGTTATGGTATAAATCACATCTAAAAAAGTATAAAGTAATGTTTGAATTAAACTATTGTGCGACTCCTGAAGCACATTTTGAAATAGCTTTTAAGATATCTCAATAGTAGTGTCCGAGTTTTGGGACTTAGGTTGGAAACAATTACTACAAGCCTAAAATCCTGAGCTTTCATGTTGGTTTATAAATCCCATAAATCTCTTAATCACTCCTAGAGCAAGCTTTCATCTAATTTCCCCAGGAGAGAGTTATCAAAGTAATTCTTGGAGTTCAATTAGGGCATGTTGGAGCTCTTCAGAGGATAGGTTTCATATACTTCTAATAAATCAATATGAATCCCAAGCTTGTATAATATTATAATTGTGCTAAATTCATTTCTTCAGAATGCCGTGCTATGACATTATGTCTTCATACTGTTATCACAAAAAGGCTGAATTTCTTTTCTAAAAAAAAAAGTAAAGGTAAACCTTCTATAAGTAAATAATAGGGCATATTCTAAAGCTGTCTCACAGTGTATTTTTCTGGTTTGGTCTTTTGGTTAATTTAACCTTTGGTCTGTATCAACTAAAGGTATTTTATTTAAGATGTCATGAATAGTAATAACTACTGAAAAAGATATATTACCTTAACTTAGGAGGCTGGTAATCTGTCAGAAGCATAAAAAACATGAACACATGTATCCTTTATATTACTGAATTCACTTAATAGGCAAATTACCAGGGTCTATAATTATAGCTTGATTACAGCTTTCACTTCCTGTGTCAATTTCATGAAATGAAATCCATTTAAAAAAATTGTCTTCATATCTGTTTGTTCTACTTCCTGTTACTGTACTTTAGAAGAACAATAAACTCTAGTTAGCAATTCCTTTCCAAAAGTAGGCAATGTAAAATAAGTCAGCTTCTTCTAAAGCATTCATGTAAATGATTTTAGCCTTCCTCAGTCTTGACCTTTACTTACGTTTTCCTCGTTATGATAATTTTTCAAGCAATCTGTGAAAGATAATATCACAACTCTCACTTCCCCTAATTATAGGCTTGTTGTGAGAGCTGTATTTGCACTGTCCCACCTTCTTCTTGTTTTGTCCTTATGTTAATCTGTGAAAGAACTAATGGGCATAAATCCTTTAAAAATTTTATTTAATTCTGGTAAAAATACTTCGCATGAGATCTACCCTCTTAACAAAATTTTAAGTGTACAATTATAGTTACAATAGGTACGATGTTGTATTTTCTCTTTTCTTTTTTTTTTTTTTGTTGTTTCTGTATTCTAGTGACCAAGCTAGGCTCCTGAAGTGGTGTAGCACTATCTGGCATGGTGGGTAGTGACATGGGAAGGCAAAAATGACTTCAGAAAGAGGGTAGTTCAGATGACTCTTTAGCCTAGGTGTGAGGGTGATACACTGCTGCATTAAAGTTGCGTACAACTAAAGGGTTTGCTGGACAGCCAGATTCAGTCAGGCAAGTTCTGCCTTCTTGTTCAGATATATTTTAGCTGGATATAAAACACTTACGAAATATCTGTTAAGTAAATCCATCCACATAACCAGATATGGGAAAAAGCTGTGTTAGCATGTTCCTGGTATTGTAGAAACCCCATTTTTCACCAATGTACAAATAGAAGGCTCTGCTGAAGAGCTAATTATTACTTAGTGCTATCCTAATAAAGGGTAAGAAGAATGCCCATTTACCCAAGTGGGAAAAATTGAAATAATTATTTATTCTTGTTTTTGGAGCATACTTATACATAAATACTTGAGTGTGACTTTCATTCTGAAAACTCACATTGCTTAAAAAAATTAAGCAATTTAAAATAGTATTTTAAATTGTAAAATACTTAAATGCTTAAAAAAATTAAGCAATTTAAAATAGTATATTTAAATTACTATTTAAATACTGAATTTAAATAGTAATCAAACTATGATTATCTGACTCAAGTGACAACACATTTATCTGTTTCCCATTCTTTCTCTGCTGATCAATTCTTCAGTTCCAATATATCCCCATTGACTGCAGCAAAGCAACAGCCTTGATAGAGTTGATTTTTTCCTTCCATTTACTATTTCCCATCTGATTTATCACATAGGAAAAATGAAGTACTTTGCCATATATTGCAACTTCCAGAAAAACAAAATCTTATTTATTTACGTTAGAAAGCCCTGAAATAAGTGAAGCAGGTGAAACTGTCACAAAATTTGAAGGTATGAGTTAGCATGGTTAATCAGACATTTCTATTCAAAGGTAAGGCACATAGGCTGTCTCATCTTTGACAGGAAGTATAGAGGACTAATGATTTTATCCATTCTTTCTCCCTCATTTTGCTCCACACAATATACAAAAAAAAAAAATGATTCAGGTAGGTGAAAGACCTGCATGTGAAAAGCAAAGCTTCTAAGCAATTTTTTAAAAAAGAAGTTAGGGGAATATTTTTGTGTCATTCGCTATGGTTTGGATGTTTGACCCCTCCAAATCTCATATTAAAATGTGATTCCTAATAAGGTGTTTGAGTCATGGGAGTGGGTCCCTCATGAATGGCTTGGTGTTATCCTTGAGATGATGCATGAATTCTTCTTCTATTAGTTCCCATAAGAACAAAAAAGAGCCTAGTGAAAAAATAAAATAAAAAAGAGTCTGGAACATCCTTCCCACCCCATTGCTTCCCCTCTTTCCAAGTGTTTCTGCACATGCCAACTCCCGTTCACCTTCCACCATGAGCGGAAGCAGCCTGTAGCCCTCACCAGAAGCAGATGCTGATGCCATGCTTCTTGTACAGGTTGTGAAACTGTGAGCCAAATAAGCCTCTTTTCTTAACAAATTACCCAGTCTTAGGTATTCCTTTATAGCAACACAAACATGGACTTAGATAGCACTGGAGCAAAAATGAACAGATCATAAGAGAAATGATTGGTAAATCTGACACATGAAAATTAAAAACTTGTATGTAAAAAAAGACACTATAAACTAAGTTAAAAAACAATGACAAAAGGGAAAAAGATATTTCAAGACTCACAAGAAAAAGCATTCCTATCTAGAACCTGTAAACTGCTACAAGTCAACAAGAAGACAACTCAATTAAAAAATGGGCAAATAATATGAATAGGTAATTCATAGATGAGAAAACTCAAATAAACATATTAAAAGATGTCAACCTCACTGGGAATGTGGGGAATGTAAATTGAAACAACAATGACAACATTTTATACTTCAAAATTTACAAGTCTATTAATACCAGGTTTTAGCTTGTAGAGAAAGAGGGAATTTTCATAAACTTCTGGCAGAAGTATAAATTGGTAAAACCACTTGGGAAAGCAATTTGGTAACACTTAGTAAAGAAAATAAACCTATCCACATTCAGATATATGCCTTAACTTTTGCACATATGCATAAGGAGACATTATAAAGGTATTCATTACAGCAAGGGAAACAACTAGATGAATGGCCACATAAATGACAAAATCCTATATGGTAGCTAAAACGAATAAATATACCCAATAGATATCAAAATATGATGTTCAGTGAAGAGCAAGTTGCACAATGTTTATTATTCAACTTGTATAAAAATATTAAGATATAGTTTATGCAGCAAAATATACAACTATGAACGGGAAAGATATAAGCCATGATCAGAATAGAGGTCGTCTTTAGAGACAGAAACACGGAGGGGATTGGAATAGAGGAAGGAAAAGAGGAGATTCATTCTTCTCTGTAATATTCTATTTCATAAAAACAATTGCTGAAGCAAACATGACAAAATTAGTCTATCATTTGGAGTCATGAGGACAAGAATATATACTATATTATCTTCTGTATTTTTCTGCTTATTTTAATCATTTCATAACCAAGCAATAAAGTAATAGCTGTACACTTTAAAGATAAATTAACAACAGATGTTCAAAACTAAAAATCTGAACTACTTAAATCATTTTATTTCCCAAAATAACAATTGATAAATTTTTTTTAAATTAAAAAACTGATTTAAAAAATAATAAAAGCTAAACACTACATAGCAGGACTTATGGAATATGGCCAATATGTTCTTTAGACAAAAATTGATTGTCTTTAATGCATTTACTTCAAGAGTTAATTTAGAATAATTCCTATAAAATCTGAGGCAAGTAGCTGAAGGAAATAACAAAGATGATTGTAGAAATCAATGCTTTCAAAACTGGGTCTTTAGAAAAACAAAGAAAATAGAAAAATTTCTAGAACATTTAAGAGAATAAACAATAAAACCTAATAAGTGATATTAGAAATAAAAAAGGCATATCTACAGAAAGAAATAGAGAAGTAAAAATGAAAAGAGACTAATATGCACACTGGTATATGAACACATTTGAAAACAAAAAAAGAAATAAGTCTTCTTAAAAACATACATATAAAACTTAACTCAAGAAATAGGAAACCAAAATAAAAGACAAACAAGGGAAAAATTAAGGATGGTATCAAAGGCTCTTGCATCGAACAGTATTAAGAGTGAATTATTTAAGACAAAATACATACATACATATATGTGTGTATATATATGTATATGATTCCCCACCACAGAAAAATATGTAAAGCTACCCAGGTCATTTTCCAAAGCTAGAAAACCTTGAAATCTACATGTGTCAAAGATGGCATTAAAATATTTCTATAGCTTTTTCTCATTTACAGGTATAGGGTGCACTAAAAAAAAAATAATTAGCAATAGAATTAGCCAATATATTAAAATAAATCATCCTATGATATCAGTATGTTAACTTATCAGTAGAGTCAATAAGAAAAACACAGATGCAGTCTTAATAGGTCCTCAATCAGAGTTGTGATAATTTTTTTTAACTATTATTTTTTAACCTTTTTTTTTTTTTTTGTTTACATTTTAAGTTCTGGGATACATGTGCAGAATGTGCAGGTTTGTTACATACGTATACATGTGCCATGGTGGTTTCCTGTAGCCATCAACCTGTCATCTAGGTTTTAAGCTCCACATGCATTAGGTATTTGTCCTACTGTTATCCCTCCCCTTGCCTCCAACTCCCTAACAGGCCCCGGGGTGTGATGTTCTTTCACCGTGTCCATGTGTTCTTATTGCTCAACTCCCACTTATGAGTGAGGACATGACGTGTTTGGTTTTCTGTTCTTGAGTTAGTTTGCTGAGGATGATGTTTTCCAGCTTCATCCATATCCCTGCAAAGGACATGAACTCATTCTTTTTATGGCTGCACAGTATTCCATGGCATATATATGCCACACTTTATTTATCCAGTCTATGATGGATGGGCATCTGGGTTGGTTCTAAGACTTTGCTATTGTAAATAGTGCTGCAGTAAACATACGTGTGCATGTGTCTTTATAGTAGAGTGATTTATAATCCTTTGGGTATATACCCAGTAATGGGATTGCTGGGTCAAATGGTATTTCTGGTTTTAGATTTTTGAGGAATCACCACACTGTCTTCTACAATGGTTGAACTAATTTGCACTCCCACCTACAGTGTAAAAACATTCCTATTTCTCTACCGCCTTGCCAGCATCTTTTGTTTCTTGACTTTTTAATAATCGCCATTCTAACTGGCATGAGATGGTATCACACTGTGGTTTTGATTTGCATTTTCCTAATGACCAGTGATGATGAGCTTTTTTTCATGTTTGTTGGCCACATAGATGTGTTCATTTTGAGAAGTGTCTGTTCATATCCTTTGCCCACTTTTTGATGGAGTTGTTTGTTTCTTTTCTCATAACATTTTTTAAGTTCCTTGTAGATTCTGGATATTAGACCTTTCTCAGATGGATAGATTGCAAAATTTTTCTCCCATTCTGTAGGTTCCCTGTTCACTCTGAGGGTAGTTTCTTTTGCTGAGCAGAAGCTCTTTGGTTTAATTAGATCCCGTTTGTCAATTTTGGCTTTTGTTGTAATTGCTTTTGGTGTTTTAGTCATGAAGACTTTGCATATGCCTATGTCCTGAATGGTATTGCCTAGGTTTTCTTCTAGGGTTTTTATGGTTTTAGGTTTTATGTTTCTTTAATCCATCTTGAGTTAATTTTTGTATAAGGTGTAAGGAAGGGATCCGGTGTCAGTTTTCTGCGTATGGCTAGTCAGTTTTCCCAACACCATTTATTAAATAGGGAATCCTTTCTCCATTGCTTGTTTTTGTCAGGTTTGTCAAAGATCTAATGGCTGTAGATGTGTGGTGTTATTTCTGAGGTCTCTGTTCTGTTCCATTTGTTTGTATATCTGTTTTGGTACAAGTATCATGCTGTTTTGGCTACTGTAGCCTTGTAATGTAGTTTGAAGTCAGGTAGCACGATGCCTCCAGCTTTGTTATTTTTGCTTAGAATTGTCTTGGCTATAAGGGCTTTTTTTTTGTTCCATATGAAATTTAAAGTAGTTTTCTTCTAATTCTGTGAAGAAAGTCAGTGGTAGCTTGATGGGAATAGCATCGAATCTGTAAATTACTTTGGGCAGTATGGCCATTTTCACGATTCTTCCTATTAATTCTTCCTATCCATGTTTTTCCATTTGTTTGTGTCCTCTCTTATTTCCTTGAGCAGTGGTCTGTAGTTCTCCTTGAAGAGGTCCTCCCTGCCCCTTGTAAGTTGTATTCCCAGGAACACAGTGTTGCTTTTATTGTTAATGGGATGGACAGATAGATGGATAGTGTGTGAGATAAGTCTTTTTCTTTTTAAATTATATTTTCTGATTGATATATGGAAAAGCTACTAGGGTGTGTGTGTGTGTGTGTGTGTGTGTGTAATTCAAGCAGACTTTTAATTGACTCTATGGGGCTTTTAAAATAAAATTTTCCTGGGCTCAAGTGATCCTCTCACTTCAGCCTCCCCAGTAGCTGGGACTACAGGTGCGTGCCACCAGTCCAGCTAATTCTTTTGTGTGTTCGTCATAATGGGGTTTTGTCATATTACCAAGACTTGTCTCAAACTCCTGGACTCAAGTAATCCTCTCACCTTGGCCTCCCAAAATGTTGGAATTATAGGTATGAGCCACCGAGCCTGGCCCAATATTATTTCTGATGGTTTGGTCAGTCCATTGGAATGAGCCATTTGTTTCAACTTCTCAAAGCATTGGTGCCTTGGTGGACATAGCTTCCAGACCTTGCATTGGAATACTAGCAAAGTCTAAGAGGGATTCAGTCCTTAATTTCATAATATAACAGCCTAGTAATTCTGTATATAGGAGCCATGTAGATAATTTTTTAGAACCTATATTACTCAGTGTATTGTGTTTTTGTTACAATAGCTGTTTTGATAAATAATTCCTATACCATACAAAATTCACCATTTAAAGTATGTAATTCAAGAGTTTTTAGTATATTCATGGAGTTGTACAACCACTATCTAATTCCAGAACATTTTCATCACTCCCAAAAAACCCATACCCATTAGCAGTAATTCCCGTCTTTCCTTTCCCCAGCCCCTACTAACCACTAATCCAGTCTCTGTCTCTACTGATTTGTCTATTCTGGCCATTTTATATAATGGAATCATACAATATTTGTCCTTTTGTGACTGGCTTTTTTTCACTTAGCATCATGTTTTCAAGGTTCATCCATCCTGTAGCATGTATCATTATTTCATTATTTTTTATTGTCAAATAAGATTCTATTGCATGAATATATAACATTTTGTTTGGACATATTATATTTTGCTTATTTATTTGTCAGATGGAGGTCACTTGAATTATTTCCACTTTTATGGCCATATGCTGCCATGAATATTTGTGTGTAAATTTTTGTGTAGACATATGTTTTCACTTATGTTGGGCATGAACCAAAGAGTTAATTTACAAGTTTTAGTGTAATTTTATGTTTAACATTTTTGGGAGCTGCAAAACTGTTTTTTTTTAAAAGTGACTGTGTAAGTTGGACATGGTGGCTCATGCCTGTAATCCCAGTGCTTCAGAAGGATCACTTCAGGCCAGGAGTTTGATACCTGCCTAGGCAAAACAGCTAGACCCTTCCCTACAATACATAGATACATACAAAGTGACTGTGCCATTTTATAATTCATCTAGCAATGTATGAGGGTGACAATTTCTCCACATTCTAGTCAACATTTGTTATAGTTCTTCTTCTTAAATTTTAGACATTTTAGTGGGTCTGAGAGAAATAATACACTGTATTATTCTTATTCTTTTGAAACTGTTAAGGTATGATTTATGGCAGAGAATGTGGTCTACCTTGGTGAATGTTTCATATGAGCTTGAGAAGAATGCACATTCTGTTGTTGAGTGAAGCAATGTATAGATGTCAATTATATCCAGCTAATTGGTGATGTTTTTGAGTTCAACTATGACGTTTTTGAGTGCATGTGTCCTTACTGATTTTCTGTCTGCAAGATCTGTTCATTTCTGAAAGAGGGATATTGAAGTTACCCAACTATAATAGTGAATTCTTCTACTTCTTCTTGCAGTGTTATCAGTTTTATCTCACATATTTTCATGCTCTGTTGTTAGGCACATGCACATTATGGATAGTTATGTCTTTTTGGAGAACTGATCCATATCACTGTGTAATGCTTCTCGTTCTTGGTAACTTTTCTTGCATTGAAATCTTCTCTGTCTGAAATTAGTTTAGCTTGATTAACATTAGCATGGCATATCTTTCTGTATCACTTTACTTTTAATCCATATGTGTATATTTCAAGTGAGTTTCTGGTAGACAACATACAGTTGGGTCTTGTTTTTTGATCCACACTGACTATCTGTCTTAACTGGTATGTTTGTACCATTAATGTTTAAAATGATTATTAATATCTACCACTTTTTTTACTATTTTCTATTCAGTGCTCTTGTCCTTTGTTTCTATTTTTGTCTTCCAACCTTTGTTTCTATTTTTGTCTTCCAAACTTTTTCTTCTTTTTGTGGTTTTAATTGATGATTTTATTTGATTCTATTTTTTTGGTTAGCGTATCAATTATATTTTTTAAAAGTTTTTTCGTTACCCTAGAGTTGCAATATACATTTATGATTAATTCAAGTCCACATTCAGATGACACCATGCTACTTCATGGGTGGTGCAAGTACTTTATAATAAAATGGATTCCTAATTTCTCCCTCCCACCCCATGCATTATTGCTGTCATTCATTTCACTTGTACATAAACTATAATAATTGAATATATTGTTGCTATCATTATTTTGGCCAAAGTTTTAATTGTTAGATCAATTAAGAGTAAGAAAAATAAAGCCAGGCTGTGTGGCTCATGCTTGTAATCTCAGCCCTTTGGGGGGCTGAGGCAGGAGGATTTCTTGAGGCCGGAAGTTTGAGACCAGTCTGAGCAACATAACGAGACCTACTCTCTACTAAAAATAAAAACATTAGCTGAGTGTGGAGGCATGTATCTGTAGTCCCAGCTACTTGGGAGGCTGTGGCAGGAGGATTGCTTGAGCCCAAGAGTTCAAGGTTGCAGTGAGCTATGATCATATAACTCCAGCCTGGACAATGGAGTGAGACCCTGTCTCAAAAACAACAACAAAAAAGGAAACCAAAAGTTTTTATTTCATGTTTGCTTATTTCATCTCTAATGCTCTTCTTTTCTTTATGTAGATCTGAGTTTCTGACTTCTATCATTTTCCTTCTCTCTGAAGAACTTCTGTTAACATTTCTTGCAAGACAGATCTACTGGCAACAAATTCCCTTTATTTTTTGTTCGTCTGAGAAAGTATAATTTCTCTTTCACTGTTAAAGGATAATTTTGCAGGATACAGAATTCTAGGTTTGTAGGTTTTTTCCTCTCAAAACTTTAAATATTTCACTTCACTCTCTTCTTACTTGCATGGCTTCTAAAAATAAATTGGATGTAATTTATATCTTTGCTGCTTTTTAAGGAGTTTTTTTTTTTTCTGGATTATTTCAATTTTTTTTTTTTATTTTTGACTTTCTGCAGCTTGAATATGATATGCCTAGTTACAGTTTTTTTCTTGTTTCTTTTTCTTTCTTTCTTTTTTGCATTCATTCTGTTTAGTGTTCTCTAGTTTCTTAGATCTGTATGGTGTCCGACATTAATTTGGGAAACTCTCAGTCATTATTGCTTCAAATATTTATTTTTTTGTTTCTTTCTGTTTCTTTTCTTCTTCTGGTATTCCTATTATGTGTATGTTACACATTTCATTAGTGTCCTCTAGTTCTTGGATATTCAGTCACATTTTTAAAGTGTTTTTCTCTTTGCTTTTCAGAAATTTTTATTGACATATCTTCAAGCTCAGAGATTCTTTCCTCAGATGTGTCTAGTCTACTAATGAGCAATCAAACTAGCATTTCTTTCTGACTCTTTCTTTCCATCTCTCTAGTTAAATTACCCTTCTTTTCTTGCATGTTGTCTATGTTTTCCATGAGAGCTCTTAGCATATTAATCATAGTTGTTTTAAATTCATGGTCTGATAATCAGAACATCTGTGCCATGTCTGAGCCTGGTTCCAATGCTTGCGCTGTCTCTTCCACCTGTGTTTTTTGCCTTTTTGTATGCCTTGTGATTATTTTGAAATAATATACTGAAAATAATGTACTGGATAAAAGGAACTGCAGTAAATAGGTATTTAGTAATGTGGGTGGTAAGGCATGGAGAGAGGGAAAGTGTTCTGTAGTCTCACAATGAGGTCCCAGGTTTTTAGTTAACCTGTGCCCCAGGGCTGTGAATTTCACAAGTGCTTCTATGTTTTTTCCCCATTTTGGTGGGACAGGATGGTTAAAGTTGGATATTTCCCTTTCCTAAGGCCAGTTAATCTCTGGTAAACTTCATTAAATTAGACTCTGGTAAAATAGTTTTTCTTGAGGGCAGACCTTATTTAGAAGAACAGAAGGCTCTGGCTTATTTCAGAATGGCTGCTTTCCCCCTCCTTCATGCTGATCTTCACTGTGAGAAGTTGGTACAGCTCCTGAAGGAAAAACTCACCAAAGCGTGGGACTACATAAGACTGTGAAGTCCTGAAGTTGTTAACTCTCAGACTGTCCATACTGAGTCCCCAGCAATTTGACAATAATAGTTCAGGTTTTCCTACCCTGGCACTGGTTTCTGTGGAAGTTTCTGGTTGTGGGTTTCTGCCCCAGTAAGTTGTGATTCTCTGTGTATACCTCAGTCCATTTATGTCACAATAAAGGAATACCTAAGGAAAGGTAAATTTAAAAAAGAGGTTTATTTGACTCACGGTTCTGCAGGCTATACAAGAAACATGGGGCCAGCATCTATTTCTGGTAATAGACTTAGGCTGCTTTCCTTCATGGCAGAAGGTGAAAGGGAGCCGGCATGTGCAGATATCATGTGGCAAGAGAGAGGGAAGAGGTGCCAGGCTCTTTTTAACAACCAGCTCTCACGGGAACTAAATAGAGCAAGAACTCAATTATTACCATGAGGATGGTACCAAGACATTCATGAGGGATCTGTCCCTGCTAACCCAAACACGACCCATGAGGGACCACCTTCAACACTGGGATCAAATTTTCACATGAGAGTTTGGGGAACAAGCATCCAAACTACAGCACTATGGGTCTATCTTTCCCATTTTGGGGGCAGTGGTTTGCCCTGTGATCTCAATTCTCTGCTGGATCTAAGAAGAGCTGTTGATTTTCAGTTTGTTCAGCTTTCTATTTGTTGTTAGATTGAAGTGATGGCTTTCAAGCTCCTTATCTGCCAGACTGGAAACCCAAAGTAACCAGAGAAAATTTTAGCCTCTGATACCTACAGCTGCTGCATATAGTAAATACATCCTAACTCAGTTAGATTAACATAAATCCACACACAAAAAGCCTCTTCATCTCAGTTCCTTTTACCCGATATATCATGTCTGCCTTTTAACAAAACAAACAAACAAAAAGCATGTTAAAATGTAATGACACATTTCTATCAATGAGATTCTTTCTCCACTTTTAGAGTTTGTTGCTGTTTGCTGTCATTGTTGTTGCCATTTACTTGTTTTGTGGCTTTCCTGGTCAAATTATGCAAATTCTGTATTTTTAGTCATGTGAAGTTACTAAAGATTGTGTTTGTGTAGTTTAGTGGTTAGCTAATTATTAAATAGAGATTTCCTTAAGTGCTTTGAAACAGTAAGTCTTTTGGCTTCTGCCATTGGGTTCTTTGTGTGTATTGGAGCATGCCTTCAATCCTCAGGCTGACAGTTTGAAACTCTACCTTAGTCTTCACTTCCTGCTTACATAGAGCCCATGCTCAGCCCCAGGTGACAGAAAAGGGCTTTCTTGGGTCTTTCCCAAACACACACACACAGCCCTGCATAGGCTCATGTTCTTCTAGATTCCCAGGAAAATGTTTGAGATTTTCAAAGCCCCCTATGCATACCTAATTCCCAAGTTTTCTCCTTTAAGTATTTTTGTCAGGCTCGTTAGCCTCAGCTGATATCACCACCTCAGAGAGGTGTGATGTTAAACAATTGCTGCTAATTTTTTCTTTTCATAATCAATGCCTTGGTGATGGGGCTGTTCCCAAACAGTGAGCTCTGAATCAAGTTAAATAAAGACAAACCCTAATAATAGAGCATCTCCAGGGAGCTTTCAAACAAGCCAGATAGTGACAGTTCTCTGGGGATGATGCTTTGTGGGTGGCTCTGAACCTCTTCTGCCTCCTCCAAAGGTTGCTAAGCTTCTGGTTTTTATACCTCCTGTGGTTGGGAGGCTGTTATTTTTCAAGGCTATGGCAGCACTGGGGAGATGGGGATGGGAATAAGAGGAGAGAAAGCCATGAAGTTTGCAGTTCTTACTGAGATTCAGCCATTTTCTTGAATAAATACATACATAGCCAAAGAACTGTTGTAAGCCTTTGATTAATACCCAGAGTTCTGAAACATTGATGTTCATGATTTTTGCCAGTGTTCTCATTGCTTTTGTGGAGGAGCTGATTTCCTGAGGTCCTTATTCCAGCATTCTAGAAGTGCTTTTCCTGTTTTGTGCTAATGGCATCTATTTTGGGATGATTAATTCACCACCATTTGAAACTCTCCCAGTCATGATGAGAGCTATTTGATATGAAAGCGCTGACGGGAATCATCTTGCTGGAATGTTTTACTATCCCTACCTGATGCTCTATTTCTCTTCATGTCTCTTTTCTTAAATGTAGTTAAACATAGAGAATAAATAAAAGAAACTTTGTCAGGATACAAGAGCATGAATGCTAGATCAGTTAACCAGAAACTCCCAAGGATGAAACTGATCAGCTCTTCAGGTCTAAAAATTGAAATGATTCAATTGTTATCAGTTTCAGGTAGATATAGTTTTCCTTCTAAAAAGTATTTAAAGTGAAAATACCATGTTGCTTTTGAAAATGGAAGTCATTGCAAGATCACATGTTTCAGAGTGAGGGTAAAGTAACTGTTTTTGCTTCTTCCTTATTTAAAAACATTCAATAGTTATGTGTATTTTTCCTTAAAATAGGAAGATATGAACATAAGATTTTAGGTTGATGCTTTAGTGAGCATCCACTTTAGGTTGATGCTCACTTAATAACATAAACAAACATTTTTAAGAAGGTTTTTAATCCAGATTTAAGGAAGTTAATTATATTGAAAGTGGTAATAATAATTTAGCAATGTTTTAATAGGAAAATAATTATTGAGTAGTATTTCCTGTCATTTAAGATAGCCAATATTATCATAAAGTTTGGAGATTATGGATGCTTTATGTTGTATTTGGCACCATGGTTCTTATTACATAAGACTCTTCCTATTTATAAACTAGGAGCAAAGGGAGGTGATATAATTGAGTGTCTAAATTAATTCTATAGAACAAATAAATTCAGACCATAAAAATTTAGAATGTCATTATTCTCACAAGAATGAGCCAAAGTTTATCATTATTCTCTTTATATTTCTTTTAAAAGTGTTTGCAGAGCAAATTAATTGAATAAGTAAATTCTCAGGAACAAACTATAAAAGGTGTGCACATACAAATTATTAATCTATTTAAAAATTTTGAGAGAGGGTCTTGCTCTATTGCCTAGACTGGAGTGTAGTGGTGTGATCACAGCTCACTGCAAATCCAAATTATTGCATTTAAATAATCCTCCTGTATCAGCCTTCCAAGTAGCTAGGACCACAGTGCACGCCACCATGCCTAGCTAATGAAAAACATTTTTTTTTGTAGAGATGGAGTCTCATCATGTTGCCCAGTCTGGTCTTGAGCTCACAGGCTCAAGGGATCCTCCTGCCTTGGTCTCCCAAAGCACTGGGTTTATAATGTGCTCCTCCACATCCAGCTGACTTATTAATTTAGATTATTATTAATTATCTTTTAAAGCAGGCCACTTTTCCCATTTGGAAACACTTTAATAACATGTATCAAGATATGTATTGGTGACTCATCTCTTCATTAAACATTTATTTCATTCCAATTAATGTGCTAGAGGCTGACAATGAAAAAGTAGACAGGGCTCTCATGGAATATAGTAGAAGACCCAGCTCTCCTCCTGACTCCATACTCCCTGAAGTTGACAGAAATAAAGTTGAAGCAAGTTGAGATAAGTGCTACGCAGGAACCGGAAGAGGCTGAGACATAAGAAAAGAGCATGGGGGAGAAGAATCTACTATATATAGTACAAGCATGGGAAACCTCTCTGATGAGGAGCTCTAAAGGATGAGACATTCTAGGTGATTCGGAGAATCATGTTAAGCAGAGGAACATCATGACCAAAGTCCTGAGGCTGGAAAGAACTTGGAGTATTTCATTGTTCTGAATTTGTTATAAGTTGCTGAAGTGTTTGCATTCTTATAAGCTAACTGAATTCCCTGTGGGACTAAATTGGAGAAAACACGTGCATATAAATTAAATATTTGAATAAAAAAAAAAAGAAAAAAGTCAATGATGCATAATAAGAAATTAAGAGTAGAAGGAAGTGAGAAGGGTGAGTGTAGTGAGATGAAGTTGGGGGAAAAGGCAAGGTCCAGATCAAGTGAGGCCTCCATAGGTCAAACTCTGGATGAAGTTTTGGGTTTTCCCCTCAAGGACACAGGACCTATACTTATTCAGCAAATAAAGCAGGACCATTTGGGGTTAAATGATAGCATAGACAACGCTTAGAGATTGTTTCCTAGGAAAATAAAATGAACACATTGCTTCCAAAAGAATTTCTGTCAACAAAAAGACAAATTTTCAATCTCTCTTTTGGTTATGTGGGTACCATAAATTAATTTAGGAAGCTGCCAGAGCTCTAACAACACCAGAAACATTTTCGCAGTGTCCACTGCACCTCACTGTCTAATCTTAGGGTAATTATACTTCATGGTTTGGTTTAGGCCCACTGCACGCCTGAAAACTCCATCAGTTTATGAAGGGGAGGCCCAGCTGCCCATATGATAAAAGGCTGATTATATCACTAGGTGGATTCACTATCATAATGAAGATTAAAAATAAAAAAGGTCTTTGGTTGGAAAACCAAGTTAACATTAAATGAACTTCCTAATACGTATACGGAATCTGAGCCAGAAAAGTGCCTTTGGGGGAGAAAGTTGCTTAGGTCATCCAGTCTTGGAAAATGGTTTCTCTTCCATCCCACATCCTGAAATAACCTGGGAAGACTCATAAAGGAGGTGGCCATGGAAATACAAGCTTGGAAATCAATGCCTAACTAAATTTGTTAAGGAAAAGATGGAATGGTATCTGACATGAGCACATTTTTTATCATATTTTCAAAATTTTGATTTTTAAACTGTGGTGATTGAAAATATATTATACCTATATTTGTGGCCTAAAACTATTTTAGAAGTATGTGACTTTTTGGGAATGTTTGCTTGCAGCAGAATATACTATGTGCACATTTCCAGTACATATCAAAACTTTGTGTCCTAAACATTTCTTAGTTATTTATACGTATCTTTTAAAAATTATATGTTAATTAGGAGAGCAGTAAATTCCATCAATGAGTTTTACAATTCAATATGCATATGTTAAAATATAATCCACTAAAGAAAAATACTCATTTACCACTTCTTTTGCACATATCCACATTCCGCTGATAATCTTCCACTAGAAATAACACAAAATAGCAATACGTGAAGAAACAAAAGAAGTCTTTAAAAAATATGTAGAAATCTCATGTTTTCTCTGAAATAACATTTTCTACCTTCTAAACTTTATGCTGTAACTTATAGGAGTGAATACACGTTGTTATGAATCTTACAGCTATGTGTTGATTTGTCCTGGTATAATTGAATTAGATTCTGGAATTTTTTCTGGTAATGATGCCCTATAATAACAGAATGATTAAAAATAAGAGAAAAGAGGAAGAAATAGAAATAAGTGCTGAAAAGACACAAGAAGACAAAAGCATAAATCAGAAGCAAAAATGCAAACAGTTGAGAAAGATGATAAAAGTAAGTTATTATCTGAAATTAAATGTATTTTAATTACTTCATTTTATGCTTATAATGTTAATATAAAGTTGAAATTAATTAGTTTCCGAACACTCTAAATGCAAAGTAATCTTCAGAATTCTCTAAAATATTGCCTTTCTATATCCACAGTTATTTCCAAGTTAAATATAACTATATTGTTAATGATTCTTAAAAATGTGTTTACATATTCAAGGTATTGACATTTACATAAAAATGCTGACATTTTACAAGCATCAGAGATACAATAATACAGGAAGACAGCATAAATTAGGTATTTTATCAATTTTATAGCTTCCCATTTTTAGGTATGATAGTGTCATATCACAAGTATGTTATTATAACTATATTACACTGAGACATATGATACAAGCACATTATGCTCATAAACCTGTGTTAAGATTAATGCTGATATTACATGGAGCAGATAACAATTCACTGGATGTATATGTCAGCCATCAAGTAGCCCTGACATATCAGAGTTGCCTTGGAATTAAAACCATGTTATTGCAGCTGTATTAGATTCCCAAAAGATAAGCCCAGTGCTCTAAAACATTCATTGGGAAATTTTCTAGGTTCTAGACATTTTCAGTTAGTAGAAAATCCTTCAATCACTGCTAATTTCCACTTTTAAGTTTTCCCCTCTTCTGTGTGATCAACAGTTTTAGTAGACTCTCTTTTCCATTCCAAGTGATAACATAGTCTGATACTTTTTCAAGTACATGCCTTGATTAGTTGGTTAGAAATATTTACTATGTGGATAACTATATTAAAATATATGGATATGTTCTTATTATACAAGCTATTTTTCTATCTAATTGATATTAATAAAACAATACTTTTTAAAACCTGTGTAGTTTTCTACAAACATCTTATTCTCTGAAATGTGAACACCACAGCTTTTCTTCCTAAAGCCAATTTAGAGTTATTCTTTGGACTGTCAACTGTTCAGAGACAATTTTGTTAATTTTAGACTGTACACTAAATATGAAGCATATTTGTGGCTAGAAATACAAAATCTAGTTAACTTTATTTCTTATAATGATTGCCTTCATTGCTTTTCAAACTTTACATCATATAATCAATTTTCAAAAAAGTTTGATTTGTTGGTAGTACTTTGCATTTTGTTTTTCTATTTGTTATTTCGGAGAGTTAAGAATGTATTCTGATGATAATATGCCTTAAAACATCAACATATCCTAATTTTAATAAATACTATGAGGTCTGCCATTTGAGGAGTTTGATTTGTAATGAAGTGTAGTAAATATTTCTGTTTGCACAAAGCATAAAACGTTATAACATGTTCAAGTTTAAATCCTTTGTTGCATTTGAAATGATTCACTCATTTTCCACAGAAAAGCCTCAATTACAAAGTAAAAAAAAATTAAATAATCAGTAGAAGAGAAGTAGGTTTAAAAAGGATGCTCAAAGTATATTGAAAAAAAAGGATATGAGGCTGGGCAGGGTGGCTCATGCCTGTAATCTCAGCACTTTGGGAGGCCGAGGCAGGCATACTGCTTGAGGCCAGGAGTTCAAGACCAGCCTGGCCAACATAGTGAAGCCTGGTCTCTACTAAAATTACAAAAACTAGCCAGTAGTGGTGGCGTGGCTTGTAATCCTAGCTATGTTGGGAGGCTCAGGCAGAAGAATTGCTTGAACTTGGGATGTGGAGGTTGCAATGAGCCAAGATCGTGCCACTGCACTCTAGCCTAGGCAACAGAGTGAGACTCCATCTCAAAACAGAAAAAAAAAAAAGGGGTATGAAAAATATGTTGGGGATTTTCCACCAGAGAGAACACAAACCTACAAATAGTTGAAGAAAGACCAAAAATATTCTTTTAGAAAATGTTGATAAGGGCTGATGGAAGATCAATGTAGTATATTTGGAACATTCTGGACTATACAACACTAAATGGCCCTTCACCGCAGGACGACTCAGAGCCTGTGATATGTACACTGTTTATTACTGAGAAGCTACATATAAGAGCACGCAGGGCTTCTGAAATAGCTTTGATGGTGGAAAATTGTTTGTTTCTTGGTAGTGCACCTCATAGAAGATCTGTGACAAATGCTTTGGGACATGGTGTGGTACCTATTTATGTCACCAACTTTATTACAGAAAACATTTACTGAGGTTTCATTTAAATCTCAGGTCAAGTGATACTACATAAATTCCAACTCTCTATTAATATAGTCATTTATCTTTGCAGATTACCTTGGAATGAAGGAAATTTCATCTATTTTTGTAAAATATAAGATTCTGAGTTAATAAACAACAGATTCTAATTTTAACTTTTAAAGTCTAATTAACATTTCCAACAGCATAAATTAATGCTGCAGAATAGAGAGTTCAGAAACAGACCTATGCAGACATTGTCAATTACTTTTTGATAAAATTACAAAGGCATTTCAGTGGATTTCACCAAAATAAAAATCTCTGCTCTGGGAAAGACACTGTTAAGAGAATGTAAAGCAAGTCACAGATTGAGACAAAGGTTTGCAAGTCATATATCTAATAAAGGACTTGTATCCAGAATATATAAAGAACTTTTAAAACTTAGTAATCAGAAAATAACCCAACTTAAAAAATAAGTGAAAGATTTGAACAAACAATTCACCATTAAAGATATGGCAAATAAGCACATGAAAAGGTGTTTTATATTGTTAGTCATTGAGGAAATGCAAATGAAAACCACAATGAAATGCCACTACACATCTATTAGAATAGCTAACATAACCAATGAAGAAACAGTACCAAAAACAACGACGACAAAACTAATACCACCAAGTACTGACCAGGATACAGGGAAATTAAAACTCTTGTACATTGTGGGGAGTTTAAAATAGTAAAGTCACTTTGAAAAATAGGTTGAGAGTTTCTTATAAAGTTAAGTATTCACTTATCCCATAGAACCAGTAATTCTACTTCTAGCTATTTACCCAGGAGAAATGAAAACATGGTCATACAAGAACCTTTTCATAAAGGCTTATAGCAGCTCTATTCATAGTCATACAAAATTGGAAGGAACTCTTCAATGAGCAAATAGATAATCTGAGATGCATTCATATGGTGGAATACTACTAAGCAATAAAAAGGAAAAATATTGACACATAAACAACTTGAATGCATCTCAGATGCAAAAGAAACTAGACTCAAAGGCTATGAGATTTCATTTATGTTGCATCCTGAAAAAGGCAAAACTATAGGGGATAGAATGGTTACCAGAGGTTAAGGATCAGGAATCTTGATTGTGGCGGTGGTCACAGGACTTGACACATTTTCCAAAATTCATAAAGCTATACTTTAAAAAGAGTAAATTTTACTGTATGTAAATCAATAATGAGTTTTAAAACCCCATCAAAAGATGGAGTGGAAGGAGGTAATTTAACTGCCTATACAGAAAGCTATTTGACACAAAGGACAAAGATAAAATCTTAGCCCATTATAAGTATGATAACCATATAATATATCACCCGAACTGGACACTCGATGATGAAAGAGGGGTCTATGTTATTTAGAATGAGACAACAACCTAAGACTCTCCCAGGCACAATGAGCTGTACAGTCACCTTAATCTTAAGGAAAGTCGGAAAAACACACCAAAGAAGCTACTCACACCAATACAAATAAGTGTTACTTATGCGGCCACATATTAACATGTGGCAACTCCAATGGAGATTGAACTGTAAGAGTCATCAGATTATAATGTGGCCACTCTTGAACCACAAGGTTATCACATGTTGTGACATACACAGGATTTGTAAAATCATACATAGGAACAATTTTGTAGTCCAAAGCGATACAAAAATATCTGAATTATGGAAACTTCTCCAATGTTTTATTGTAACAAACATGCTAACAGTGTATCACCTATGCCCACTGTGTTTGTCTGGTCTTGGTCTTATATTGCTATAGAGAGATACCTGAGGCTAGGTAACTTATAAGAAAAGGAAGTTTAATTGGCTCCTGGTTCTGGAGGCTCTACAGGAAGGGTGGTGCCGACATCCAGTTGGCTCCTGGTGAGGTCTCAGGAAGCTTCCAATAATGGTAGAAGGTGAAGGGGGAGGAAGCATGTCACCTGGCAAGAGCGGGAGTAAGAGAGAGATAAGGAGGTCCCAGACTTTTTAAAACAAACAGATCTCATTTGAACTGAGTGAGAACTCTGCCATTTGCAGATTAAATTTGAGTGAATGGGTTTTGCCTTAGCATACTCCTTCCTTCTTTTTCATTTATTTATGCTTTCCATAACCCTAAGTGTCACTTACCCAGCAATGCTTTGTGTCATTTGACTGTCAACTCTACACATCATTCTTACAGAAATATTTACTCTGTGTCATGCCCTGTACTAAACACTGAGGATTCATTGGAGTATGATCCTGCCTTCATAGGGATTTACAGTATTTTAGAGGGCATGTAGGGGAAAAGAAGGGGGCCAGGCTTGTAAACAGTATTCATCCATCTTTCAATGTGCTATCTTATTAAAAATACAGACAGAGCACATGGAAGGAGGGGCCTAATATAGCTTAGATCAGGAAAAACTTAAAGAAGTGATCTCCAAACAGCTTTACCCTGAGGGTAGCAGGGAGTAATTGAAATGTTTCAAGCGATTTTAGTGATCTGATATGATTTGCATTTTGGAAAGATAACTCTGGCTGCTTTGTGGAACACTGAGAGAGGGGGTGGGGGGGGGGGGGAGAGAGAGAGAGAGAGAGAAATCAGGAGAAAAGAAATCCAGATAACAGACAAGAGACTATGGTGGTGTGAGGCTAGAAAGGGAGAGACACATTCAAGCCAGTCAGAAGTTTGAATCAATTGAATGGGTTGTGGTGGTGAGGAGTAGAAACTCTAGGATAACACTAAGGAATAATAAGATATTTCGTTTGTCAGATGCTGCATATCCATGCAGGATAAAGCTGATGTATTTTACAGATGAGGAGATTACAATTCCAAGAGATTAGTAATATTCACAAGTCCAAAGAATTGATGAGTAAATGGTAGAATCCAAGTCATCCTGGCATTAAGGCCATGAACCTGATCAGAGTATTAATTTGGGCATCAACTAATTGTCTGCTTTCTCTGGTTCAGAAAGTTGATTGCCTGAGTTTGAATCCAAGACCTACCACATGCTAGCGGTGTGACCCTAAGCAAGTTATTTAGTCCCTTCAATCTATACATTTCTCATGTATATAATGACAACGAAAGTGGTTTTAACTTTCTGTATTTGCTCAGCTCAGTTCCTGGCACATGTAAGCACCCAGTAAAGATGAGCTGGTCTTCCAGAGTGGGGATGTTTTTTGCAGGTATGAGGCTATACAGACCCAGCTCCTTAACAGTGCATAGAGGCATAAACAATGTACGGCAAACGTCCTTGGCTCTCAATCTGTTTGCCTGTTTTTGAGGGCTCACTGGTTCCTCCTCATGTCCCAGATCTCTAAAGGGGAAATCCTCCAGGACCCAAACCTTGGATCTCTTCTTTTCCATCTACATCATCTTTCTATGTGATTGCACCCATTTTCTTGACTTTAAATGTTGTGCATATTCTAATGACTCTCACATTTCAGTCTCCAGTTCTCTGCCTTAGAATCATGTACATGCTGCCTCTTGACAACTCCACATGAATGTCTGCAGTCCAAAACCAAGCTTCTGACTTTCTTCCCAAAACTCACTCCTCCTGTAGCCTGCCTCAGTCAGGTTCATGGAAAATTTTAAATTCAATTTGCTTAGACCCAAAACAATGGTGTTACACTTCTTTTTATTGCATCCCACATCAGATTCATAGAAAAACCTATTAGCTATGCCTTCAAAATATACCCAGAGTCAGACTACTTCTCATCATCTCTACGGCTACCTTCCTCATCTGAGCCACCTTCTTGCTCACCTGGATGGGTGCAATCACCTACTAATTCATCTTACTGCTTCTCTGCTATCCAGCTGCTGAATATGTCTAACAAGGCAGACACAGTGGTCCTTTAAGACACAAATCAGATCCCATCACTCCTCTATTCTGACCCTTCCAAAGATGTCCCATGATCTAAGCACCCTATGTGACCTATACCCTTGTTATCTTCTTGACAAAATTGCCTGCAGTACTCCCTTTCACTAACTGCTGCAGCCACATGGGCCTCATTGCTGGTCATGGAACTTGTCAGCCATGCTCTTATTTCAGGACCTTTGCACTTGTGGTGACCTCTGCCTGGAAAGCCCTTCCTCCAGACAGGGAGGGCTAGCTCCCACACTTCCTGCAGTCTTTACCTCACTTATCTCCTGAGAGAAGCATTTCCCGGTCTAAATGTCTACCTACCTAAAATGTGAGCTACATGTCATGTTTCTTGTTCCACTTTGTTGCTTCATTTTTAGTTTTTATCACAATCTAACTTACTGAACACACACACACACATACTCTCTCTCTCTCTTTCTCACACACACACACCTTGCTTATTGTTTCTTTTTCCTAGTAGAAGTAAGCTGCATGGGGCACCGGCTTTTACCTGTTTTATTCACTGCTGTGTCCTCAGTGCCTAGAACAGTGAATCCTCAGTGCTTAGTACAGGGCATGACACAGAGTAAGAGTAAACATTTCTCTAAGAGTGATGCGTAGAGTTGACAGTCAAATGACACAAAGCATTGCTGGGTGAATGACACTTAGGGTTGCTGAAAACATAAATAAATGAATGAGAAGGAAGGAGTATGCTAAGGCAAAACTCATTCACTCAAATTTAATCTGCAAATGGCAGAATTCTCAGCATTTTAGGATGAAAAACTAGGGATGTTTCTAAACCAACATCAAAGGTGCAATTGGTGAAGGTTAAGAGAGAGGAAAGGTGGAAGGGTCTGCCCTATTGAATTACAGAGTAAACATTACAGGAAGCACCTTTGATTGTAAGGCTGGGTCAGAAAGGGGAGATATATAGGCCCCACACACCTGGTTTGCTTGTTTTGTTATTGATTGCTGAACTTAAAGGGTAGTATAACGAGGCAGGTGTGATCCTTGTTCACAAGACAGGCAGTTTAGTACCAGGTCAAGATACAAACAGCATCTCCTACACTCCCTTCACACTGCATTTGGGCTACATGCCCCGAGGAAACATCTAAAATTGCCACTGTACGCTGAGGAAAGTAAAAGAGTAAGACATCAAATCAGGAGCCTTAGGGACTCTGGAAGTGGGGATTGTGATGACACAGAATAACTGGAAACGAATGACATGCCCTGCTTCCTAAAATTGATGGGGATTGCTTCATGCATGTATCCAAGCACAGCCCCTTGGAAGTAATGCTATATTTGAAGAATTTTATAATTTTCTGGCCCGATCAGCATGTTTCTTTTCTTCCTTCGGTTTATTTGATGGCTGAGTATGTTTTGGAGTTTTCCTCAAAGTCTGTTCCAAGGAACAGACGTATCTGTTGGCATTATCTAGGAATTCATTACAGCTGCAGAATCTGCATTTTAACATAATCCTGAAGTGACTTGGATGTACGTAAAAATTTGAGAAGCTTTATTTTAAAGGACTATCAGGGAAGAGCAAAACCTCAGTGCTTCTCAAAGTATAGTCCCTGGACCAAATCATCAGGATCACTTGGGAACTTGTTAGAAATGCTGATTTTTAAAACTTTTATTTTAGGTTCAGAAGTACATGTGAAGATTTGTTACATAGGCAAACATGAATCACAGGGGTTTGGTGTACAGATTACTTCATCACCCAGGTATTAAGCCCAGTACCCAAGAGTTATTGTTTCTGCTCCTCTCCCTCCTCCCACCCTCAACCATCAAGTAGATCCCAGTGTCTGTTGTTTCCTTCTTTGTGTTCATAAGTTCTTATCATATAAGTGAGAACATGTGGTATTTGGTTTTCTGTTTCTGCATTAATTTGCTGAGGATAAGAGCCTCCAGCCCTATCCATGTTCCTACAAAAGACATGATCTTATTCCTTTTTAATGGCTACATAGTATTCTATGGTGTATATGTGCCACATTTGCTTTATCCCATTTGTCATTGATGGGCATTTAGGTTGATTCCATGTCTTTGCTATTGTGGATAGTGCTGCAGTGAATATTTGTGTGCATGTGTCTTTATGGTAGAACGATTTATATTCCTCTGGGTATACACCCAGTAATGGGATTACCGAGTCGAATAGTAGTTTTGCTTTTAGCTCTTGGAGGAATCACCATATTGCTTTCCACAATGGTTGAACTCATTTACACTCCCACCGACAATGTATAAGTGTTCCCTTTTCTCTGCAACCTTGCCAGCATCTGTTATTTTTTGACATTTTAATAATAACTAGAAACGCAGATTTTTAGCCCTATCTCAGAACTACTGAACCAGATGCTCAGGTGGAACCTACTCCTCTACATTGTAACAAGCCTTCTAGGTGAGGCTGGTGCTTGCTAATATTTGAAAACCACTGATTTGGGTGGACTGCAAGATTCAGTCAAGGTGGGGTGTAATGACTGCCCTGGAAGTCAGCAGATGAGGATGCTGGATGTATTGCTAGCCACAATTAATTAGCTATGTGACCTTGGGGAAGTAGCTTGACTAATTAACTGGATCTAGTCTCCTTAGTTGCAAAGAGAAAAATATATAAATTCCTTGGAGTGAAAGTTCTGCAAGTGGGATTTGTGGGGACCCAGGTGGTGTATTGAGGGTCTTACCAAAAATTTAGTAATTTCAGAAATAAAAATAATAGCACAAATAATAAAAATAATAAGCAAAAGTATATTGTGCTTAAATATATTCAGTGATTTTGAAATACAGGATATGAATGTTACAGAACTATTATAAAATCCTCCTCCCCATATGTTCCGAAGTCTGGGCTGCAGAAGCCTGATCAGTTCTCAGTAACTTTTAGTTAACAGGGGGCAGATCATTTCATTAATGTGTTTTCACATCATTTTCTTATTGCCATTTTCATTAGTTAATTTCCCACTTTTATTTGCTACAGTTATACTATGTTATCATTGCAATTTTTAATAATGGTTCAATGACTCATGAGTGGCTCATTGATACTTTGTTTTATTTTTTTTGACATAGCATCTCTTTCTAGATTGCTAATTTAAAGTGCCAATGCAATAACTACAAAAATGTGATTTCAGAATTACCCTGGTGATGCAATAAATAGCACTTTTAGGTGAATGTAAGATTTGAATCTGATTACATAGGGACAAGTGAATCTTCAATATGAAGATTTCACGTGGCAGTTGAAAGAGTGTCATATGAAATGAAAAAAGATCATCTAAACATTTTCTTTTACTCTTCACCATGTTGTCTGTTATGAATCTTTGAGAATACACCGTTATATTTGTAGCTTTTCTCATTGACAAAAAGACAAATATCATATTCTATCCAGAAGCTTACTAATAAAACATTAATGACATATAACATCTCAGTAGAAACGAGACAAAAACTCTTGCTGGATTCCTTTGTGACAGCATTGAATGATAGTATAATCTCAGTAATGTGTAACATGGAAGAGCACCTGCTCACACTCACATGCGTATGCTAAGATGGATGAACATGGTAAGATGCAAGCCATGAATCTACTTTGTGCACACACACCTAGCACATAGATGATGGAATAATGCTCAATGACTTTATTTTTATTTAAAATTTTATTTGTATACAGTTATGGGTTACAAGGGTAATTCTGTTACATGGATATATTGAATAGTGGTGAAGTCAGGGCTTTTAGTGTGTCCATCAACAGAATAACATACATTGTATCCATTAAGTAATTTCTCCTCTCTTTCTGCTTGGGCAGTAGAGTTTTGTTTATTTATTTTTATTTCATGTGATATCCCCAAGAACAGATTCTCAGCAACATATTATTATCTCCAGTATCAAAATGTATCACTGCACAGCCAAATCACTAACATTTTTCAAGATCAAACTGTGGAGTAGATGGCTTGATTGACAAGAGTCTGACTTGTTTCCCCAAATAAGTTGAATTTTTTACTTTTCTAAGAGAAAAATCAATAATCTCATTGGCCATTACACACACACACACACACACACACACACACACACACACACGCTGTAACGGAATAAGAAGAATGTTTTCCAGAGCCCAAAACAACCAGAGTGATTAGGAATCCATTAGCTGCCATCTTTCAAATTACGTATTCAATCTTACAGCTTTTGAATGGATATGGTCATCTGATGGTGCACTGTAGTCTTCAGCGAAATCCTATACACAATTTCTTGGTCCATCCATGTTCAATGGGACTATGTAAAACTGTTGGAGCCAAGAATCTCATACCACCATTTTTACCTCTAGTTTCATGTTCATATTTTATCCACAGTTTATATAACTCCTCTGTTTAGTTTTCCTGAATTTATATTCATGGAATCAATGTTGTGCAGCACACACATTTTTAAGGAATTAAGGCCTACGGAGTCTTTCAAGGAAACCAAGGATTGCTTTCCAGTTTAAAGCTGCTTTCCTCTTTTTGTGTTTTCTATGGACCTAAAGAAATGAAAACTCTCAGTTGAGATTTTCAGGAAAGTACCTGACCACTGACTGACTCAATAAGTTGCTATGAGAAATTAAATATGCAAATCATTTTTACATGCATATTTATATAGGGAAAACACCTGCACATCTGGATCCCCAGCAGTCTCTGCTGATTAATATGCATGTAACCCAGAACTGCCCATTGCTGGGTAATAAGAGTTTTAAATGTACTTGGCTTATTTTCAAGTAAATCTCTGGGTCTTCAGTACTGCAATTAAATGTACCAGGTTAGATGCTCATTTCATGTTAAATCCACTTCCTACCCTATGAAAGAAGTTCTATTTTTGCATTTAATAGATATTTTTTCTTTACTTTGGAAGAAAAAAAAGGCTCCTGTTAACAGCAAACAATGAGATTTACAATGTAAAGAAAACCATCTGGTAAACTAGAATGTTTTACAGAGTGATTTAAAAAAGTAAAAAGGTTGGGGAAGATGGTTCTGCCACGAAACAGCTGAAAGATCAAATGTAACTGAAAAACACTGGGGCCAGGTTGCCTCTGATGAATGATATCTCCTTTTTGATAGTGTACTTGTAAAATTCAGATTGTACATGCACCATTTTATTTGGGAATCTACAAAGCCTTGGAGATAGGTAGCAACAAGTTGGTTATTTTTTTTAAGGTGGAGAAATTGAAGCTTGGCATCCCAGTGTCCCATTCAAGATGTTTCAAGCAGTAGATGGAAATGCAGGTGAGCAGTAGAGTTCATTCTAATTCACTTCCCTTGTTCAGGCCCCTCCCACTGTGCCATTGCTATTCTTTCTGCTTGGGTATTGCTCATTCTTCACCTGAGAGTATTTATTCCATCTTCTCTAGAAATGAAAGCTTTAACCTATGGGCTTTTCCTTTAAATAACATCATTTACATTTTATTTTATTTTTCAAACAGGTTTCCAGGGAGAGAATCTCTGGGAATTAATTATGTACCACACAAGACTTTAAAAGATATGAGGTTCAAACTGGCTGATGTTACTTATGGAAATGGGCTGTCAAATAAAACAATCTAAGAAATATTTAACAGTGACATCTGACACATCTTATTCCAAATTAGGTATCACATATCTTATGACAGTCCAACAGAAAGCAGAGTTTTATTGTGCATATTTTGCTTTAAAAGATTATTCTTTTTGCACCTTAGTAATACAAATAACAGTTTATAAGCATTTACACTCTATCATTAAAAACTTCCATTAATATAAGACTATTCTAATAGAACCTAGTTTAAACACATGTGTATTTGTAGGTTTATATAAGTTCATATGTCAAACATTAGACAATTTTAATTGCTGAACTTAACCTTTAAAACAACTTAATGAGATAAGTAGTATTTTTATTCTACACATACAAGGAAAGTGAAACCTTTAAAAAGTGAGGGAGGGTGAGTGACTCATTCAATGTTACTGGGCTTTTGCCTGTCCCTTTTGACCCTGCCAACAGAAATATTTCTTCCTCTGTCTTTTCTTCCACACACTTCACCGTCTATTTACTTAAATATACTTTTATTCTTCTGAACTCAAGCTAGTACTTATGATATGGGGAAGACAAATTAGTAAAGAAAGGAAGTTGATATTTAGTCCAAAAATAAGCAACCTAGTTAAAGAATACAAAAGAGATGATGAGATCAATAAAATATTCTAGCGTTGGCTCTAATTTTCTGGTTTTTGCTTTACAAAGTAGTTTTACTTTACATTGCCAATGACTTTTGGAGTCACTCTCTTCACACCACTTTAGCCCACCCATTGATAATCACACTTTTATATCTGTCAGTGAAATTTATTCAGTCCTGATATAGTCAATTTAGACATTCTGTTCTCAGATTACAACTTTCTTTTCTTTCAGTTCTCTCTTTTATTTCCAAGAAATCAGCCTTTGCCTACACTCAGAACTACAGTCCTTTCTGGTTTTCCTCCCAGGCTCCTCTGTCTTAATTTATTTCACTTTTCTCTGCTCAGCTTAGAATTTGCTTCTCTTCAATCACTGTCTTACAAATATTCTGAACTCCCTTGACCTCTTAACCTTTTCTTGCACTTGACCAACCAAACTCCATCTATATTTGGACAAATCCCAGAATCTACCTTTTTCATACGCAGACTTCTGGGAAGTGCTGAATACAACTGTGCAAACTAAGGCGTTAGCCTTAGTTTTACAATTCTGGTCACTGACCTCAAAGGGCTTGTTCTTTTTCTCTAATAATACTATTTTCAGTCTTATATAGTCTCTTTTGCTTAGTTTTTACAGCACTTAAGTAAAATATTCTCCACTCTTGTCAAGCCTTCATTTCCTTATCTCATCATCATCTTCACAGAAAAAAAAAAAAACTAGAAATAATCAGAGGAAAATTACCTCAACCTTCTTCAACCAAGTCCAAGTATTTTTCTTTCCTGAACCGTACTGTTTTAGTTGGGGTTCTGCTAAAACCTAAGGTGAGATAACATAGAAATGCTAATGCTTTGTAGGAAAGTGTAATCCCAAGATGGTGTGAGTCAGAGGATGGTGCAATGGTTTGAATGTTTGTGTCTCTTCCAAAATTTATATTGAAACTTAATCACCGATGCAATAGTTTTAGAGATATGAACTTTGGAAGTCATGAGGACTCTGCCCTAGTGACTGGCATTAGCATCCTTATAAAAGAATTCAATGTTTGGTGGCTCATGCCTGTAATCCCAGCACTTTGGGAGGCCAAGGCAGGAGGATCACGAGATCAGGAAATCAAGACCATCCTGGTCAACATGGTGAAATCCTGTCTCTACTAAAAAAAGTGCAAAAATTAGCTGGACATGGTGGTGGGCACCTGTAATCCCAGCTATTAGGGAGGCTGAGGCAGGAGAATCCCTTGAACCAGGGAGTTGGAGGTTGCAGTGAGCCGAGATTGTGCCACTGCACTCCAGCCTGGTGACAGAGTGAGATTCTGTCTCAAAAAAAAAAAAAAAAAAAAAAAAAAAAATTAGGACTCAATGTTGAAGGGAGCTCTCTTTTGCCCTCCCATCCCTTTCAGCACATGAAGACATAGTGTTCCTTTTCTCTGAAGGATGCAGCCAGAAAGTGCCATCTTGGAAAGGGAGACAAAGCTCTTACCAGACACCAAACCTGCTGGCACCATAGCCTTGGACTTCCCAGCCTCCAGAACCACAAGAAATAAAATCATGTTGTATGTAAATTATCCAGTCTGTGGTATTTTGTGACAGCAGCACAAATAAACTAAGACACATGGAAAGCAGATATAGGTGATGCAGCATTCACCTGTCTGCTGTTTTGTGAGATGCAAAGTCACTCACCCAGTGGCCTCTCCCTTGAAAACCTGTACCGAACATAGTATTCCAGAATAGAATGAGGAATAGACAAGGACATTTCCAACAGTTCCTGCTCATCTTTTGCCTTTTCATGGGCCAAAGTTTGTCTCAGAGGCAGTTACTTTGTACACACTTCTCTCTTGTGGCACTTGGTACCTTTTCAAATTTTGTTTTCTGTCTCCTTTCTATCATCTCCTTTTTAAGGTCTTATTTACACCTATACTTCACTGCTTGAAGTTTCCCATGGTTCACTGATATCCTTTTTAATCTTTAGAGCTGTTTATCTCTCTATGATTTATTTTGGACAATTTCTATTTGCTATGACTTCAGGTTCACTAACCTTTCCTTCTGCAATATCTAACCTATAGTTGTTTTCCTATCCACTGTATTTTGCATCTCAGACACTGTAGTTTTCATCTCTAGAAGTTTGATTTGTATCTTTTCATGTCTTTCATGTCCCCACTTAACATATTTGATCTTTCTTCTAGCTTCTGGAATATATGGAGTAGTTAAATAACTGTTTTAATGTCCTTGTCTAATACTTTTATCACTTGTAGCATTTCTAGATGAGTTTCTATTGATTTTTCTCCTATGGGTTACATTTTTCTGCCTTTTTGCAAACTTGGTAATTTTTTGTTGGATGCCAGACATTATGAATTTTAGCTTATTGGGTATTGGATTATATCTTTTTTATTTTTCTGAGACAGGGTTTTGCTCTGTCACCCAGGCTAAAGAGCAGTGGTGTGATCACAGCTCACTGCAACCTCAACCTCTTGGGCACAAGTGACCCTCCTGCCTCAGTCTCTCAAGTAACTGAGCCCACAGCTGTGTGCCACCACACCTGGCTAATTTTTGTATTTTTTCTAGAGACAGGGTTTCACCACATTTCCCAGGCTGATCTCAAACTCCTGAGCTCAAGCAAGCTGCCTGCCTTGTGCTCCCAAAATACTGTATTACAGGTGTGAGCCACCATGCCCAGCCAGGTGCCAGACTGATCCTTTCCTTCCTTTCCTTCCTTCCTGTCTCACTCTGTTGCCAGCCTGGAGTGCAGTGGCATGATCTCTGCTCACTGCAATCTCTGCCTCCTAGATTCAAGCAATTTTCCTGTCTCAGCCTCCTGAGTAGCTGGGATTATAGGCACACACCACCACGCCAAGCTAATTTTTGTATTTTTAGTAGAGACGGGGTTTCACCATGTTGGGCAGGATGGTCTCGATCTCCTGACCTTGTGATCCACCAACCTTGGACACCCAAAGTGCTGGGATTACAGGGGTGAGCCACTGCAACCGGCCTGGATTATTTCCTTCTAAAGTTATTCTCCAGCTTTGTTTTGAAACAAGGTTAAGTTGTTTTGAAACACTGTGGCCCTTTCAGGTCTTGCTTTCAAGCTTTGCTAGTGAGAACTAGAGCAGTGTTTGATCTAGGGTTAATTTTCCTCACTATTGAGGTGCTCTAACTGATGCTTTTAGTTCCTCATATGTTTTCATCTACTCCCCAAAAAGCATGTAGTATGACTGGCTTAGGTATCTGTGCATGGGCTCTCCAAGACCATCCCCAAGGTTCATGATTTGCTAGGAGAACTCACAGGACTCTCTATATGTTGTACTCACTGTGAAGAGTTATTACAGCAACAAGATAGAAATCAAAATCAACAAAGGAAAAGGGAACTTGGGGTGAAATCTGAAACAAACTGGGTGTAGGCGCTCAAAGACATCTCCAAGTGGAGTCACACAGGATGTGCTTAATTCTACCAGCAACAAGTCAGGACAACATGTGTGAAATATTGTCTACCAGGCAAGCTCATTACAAACTAAGTGCCCAGGGGTGTTCTTGGGGGCTGGTCTTGTGCGCAGCCTCTGTCTGGCATATACCAAGATTCCAGACTCCCCAGGAGAAAGCAGGTGTTTAAAAATAAAGCACGTTATTTGTATGAATAGTTTAGGCACAATGAGCCATTCTTACTGGGGAGCAGTTGTAACTCTCGTGAAATCAAGGAGCAGCCTTGCAAGCAGGTATTTGCAAGTTATTACAGCAGTTCCAGCCCTGCTATAATAGCTCTTCTGCACAGTGCTGATCCCTTAAGTTTCCTTAGTACCTTATAGTTCCCCTATAAACCCACTGTTCTACTGCCTGTCTGCCACAGATGGTCAACTCTGGGAGAAAAGAAGGCATACTATGAGCCCGTGAGAAAAGGAGAAACTGTACTTCATTCAATATTGTGTCTCCTGTGCCTAGCCAAAAGCTTGGCATAAAGTAGATGGTAAAAAATACTTGTTAAATGAAGATAAAGGATTAATATTGTGAGAACATATAAAACTCTTAAAACTATAAAGATACATGGGCAAAGGACATAAAAAAATCAATATTCACTAATAAGCAAATCATCTGATTTTAAAAATTGGGAGTTCTTTCTAATGTATCAAAGTGACAACAGTCAAATAAATAATAATATACAAAGTTAAGGATGTGGATAAATGGTAACTGTTATTCATTGCTGAAAATAATATGTAAGTTATAAATGACTGATTTAGTAATGTGTATCAATAATTTAAAATGTTCATAACCATGTCTTAGGAAATTTCACTTATAATAATTTATCATATAAAACATTGAGATAAAAAAGTTATAAAGCTGTTAATTGCAGCATTATTTAAAATGGCATGTATGTGCTAACACTACAAATGTCCAATGATAGGAGAAGGTTAAATAAATTATAAGATATAAATACAATGAGATATTAAGAAGTCAACTATAGATTGCTTTCAATACTTTATGATGACATGTAAAAACACCATAATACAATAAGTGAAAAACTCAAGATATCAAACAGTCAACATATTTTGTTCCAAATTCTGTGTATATATGTGTATATTTACATATAAAATATGTATTATTAAAACTATGATAAAGTTGGGAAATATATATGTTAAATAATATTAACTACTTGTGATGAGTTTAATAATGGGGTCACTGTTCTTTTCTTATTTTTCTTTTTAAGTGCTTTTCATATGGGTATTTTTATAATTAGGATACACATATGTATACTTGCATACATATACATTCATACAAATGAACATGTATTTCCTAATTTGTTTCATTATTCGATTATTGAATAATAACTACTATGGGGAGAAGAATCTCAAATTAAATATCATATATGAAGCACATGAATAAAAAAAATTATACTTGTCATCATGAGAGGACCAATTCTCATCGGAGACATCTGGGGAACTCACTAAGTCTTAGCTGGTACTTATCCAGTACTACTTACCATTAGCTATATTTTATTTAAAAATATACTTCTGAACATGTGATTGTTTCATTTCAGAAATTAAACACTTTTTCAATATCCACACAGTTGAGATTTCTACTTCCTTTTCATGTGATCTTAGGGTTATTTATGTCTATTTCTGAAGTCTAGTGTATCAAAGTATTCACCAGATATTTTATACTGTCTTTGAAATTTTGATTTTACTGTCTTTCATAAGTTTTAAAATATTTGCTTTTAAAATGGGAGTGAAAAGTGCAATCATCAAAGGTTAATTAAATTTCTCCCATCTGGAAATATGAATATTCTGAATATTTACATAGGATTAAAAGATTTAGACACACATATGCGCACACACACACACACACTCACCAGAGACAGAGACAGACTTGTAACTTCTACTTCCAAAACCCTAATAAATAAGGTTATGTAATTTGATGACAAATTATTTATTAAACAGAATCTATACTGACAAGTTGTATTCTCTGCATTTTCCTATCTGATTATGTTTCCATCCCATTCAAACCATTATAGACAATGAATATTTTCATTAGTCATGTTGGGATACTGAATTATGTCTAAAACCAAGCTGCTTCTCTGTCCTGGTTTGGATTTCTTCTAGAGGAAAGGCCAGACCAAGAACTTGGGTACAAGTAACTTGTTTGGGAGGTAATCCCAGGAGACATATTGAGGACATGGGGAGTGAGTCAGGGAACCCAGGAATGCTTGAAGCAGGTGTTCATGATCAGGCTTCTTCTGAGGGCAATCTGGATCTTGTTTTCTCTGGAGACCACCAGAGAGACTGTGTGGAACATGCCTCAGAAATGTCCCACTTAAGGACAAGGAAGCTGGGGTATGAATTCTTTTTACGCAGCAACACTTATCTATATTATTTGAAGGTCATCACAGGGACATTGACTCCCAGGCATTTTCAGCCATCCCCATGAGCAGGCTGCACATGCCAACAGGCAGAGAGGAATGCCGATGCTCTGTGGGTGGGAGCTGTCTGTGGGAGACTTCTGGTGTGGAGGAAGGCCCCGACTATACCTCTGTGTGGAACAAGACATGGTCAGGGGAAAGAAGTGATGCTTTCATTTTTATTCTTTCACAGAGTCACTAGTTCTGACATCAGTCTTAGCACTTAGGAGCCCAGTGACTTTGAGCCAGTTATTAATCCTCCCAAACCCCAGTTTTTCTCATCTGGACTTAGGTTTGGTCAGAACAAGTATCTGAAACTTAGAAGTAGGCAAAAAAATTACTAGATATTCCCTCAGTGTTGTGCTGGGCTTGATTTTCTATTGGCTTGGCTATTTTACAACTCTGTAGGGACAGAGGTTAATTTGTAGATTTTTGTCCTATAGAATGGAAATAATTTCTATTTGATAGAATAGAGTACCCCAAAGGTGACAGTTATGCTTCTCGTGGACATTATTCCATTTGGTATCCAACCCAGAAATCTTATCCTAGTATTGCCTACAAACATCTGGCATCTAAATGTTCTTTGAACTGGTTTTAATATATCAGTGGACTTTTGTTAATGAATGAATTGAATAAAAATATTTGGCATGTACTCATTTTACATTTACTGGAGAGTCATAATTTTTGCCTCTTTGAAAACAATACTGTCACAGTTTTATAAACTTATTTTAGCTGTGAGACTCTCCCATCCAAGCCTCCATGGACCCACTATAGGTAAAATGGATGAGTATGCAGGAAGTGGTGTATGCAGGAAGTGCTGAATAGGCAGGAAGTGAGTATGCAGGAAGTGGTGACCTGCCCACCTACAAGCCTCTCACAGGCTGCTGAGGAATCTCTCTGCCTCTTTGGAAGCGAGCTTTTTAACTGCTCTTCTAAATGATTCTCAGTTGTCTTTTGGTCCTTTCTTTGTTTCAAAACCCTTTCTTTAACAGAAAAGAAAATTGTAGAGACAAAGACCACCCAAATGAAAATTAAACAGATTATTTAGCTGGAGCTTGCTATACAAAGGAGTCAGCCACCATCACTTGTGATACACAGAGACTTAAAGACAGCAAGAGGAGAGGGAAAGCTTACAGGGAAAAGGAGGAGGCTTCAGGTATGCACTGACTGGAGGCTGTTGGAATGGGAAAGCTGGAGGTGGGCTGACTGGAAGTAGAGTTCCAACGTGATTGGGTTGGGGACCATATTTTACTTTATGTGTTTTGAAGTAGGAAGTGGGAGGACAGTGGCAAAAATTAGGGAAGCTGTCAGCTATTAAGTACTGACTACTTTGGGTTGATGGCTACAGAAATTGTAATTTGACTTCTTTGACTGGCTGCTGCAGATTGTGGGTCAAAGTTCTCTTTTTATATATGATCTGGCCATTGTCCATTTGTATTTTCAGTCCATCAAAATGAAGGCTTAAGTGTATTGAGTTGCGTGAGGTTCTGCACTCAGTGACTAAGGAAGACTATGTTGCCTGTGAATTCTAGCCTTAGCTTAACTGTAAAGAACTAAAGTTCCTTTGGTTAGAAAGTAAAACAAATCCCTGAGGCCCAGACCAAGACTAGGAAATAACAAAAACTGGGAGGGCAGATTAAAGAGGAGGTAGAGAGAGAAATTGAGATAGAAAGTTTATTCAAAGGGATAATAATAGAGAACTCCCCAAACCTAGAGAAAGATTTCAATATCTAAGCACAAGAAGGTTAAGAACGCCAAGCAGATTTAACTCAAAGAAGACTACCTCAAGGCATTTAATAATCAAACTCCTAAAGGTCAAGGATAAAGGATCCTAAAAGCAGCAAGAGAACAGAAACAAATAACATACAAAGGCACTTCAATACTTCTGGCAGCAGCCTTTGCAGTGGAAAACTTACAGGACAGGAGAGAGTGGCAAGATATTTTTTAAGTGCTGAAGGAAAAAAACTTTTATCCTGGAATAGTATATCCAGCAAAAATGTCCTTCAGACATGAAGGAGAAATAAAGACTTTCCTAGACAAATAAAAGCTGAGGGATTTCATCAACATCAGATCTGTCCTAAGAGAAATGTTAAAGGGAGTTCTTCAATTTTAAAGAAAATGAGATTAACAAGCAATAAGAAATCACCTGAAGGTACAGAACTCATGGATAATAGTAAGTACACAAACACAGAATATTATAACACTGTAATTGTGGTGTGTAAACTACTCCTATGTTGAGTAGAAAGACTAAAAATGAACCTATTAAAAATAGTAAATAACTTTTTATATCTTATAATAATATTATATATTATACTTATATATGTATATATTATATAATTATAAATATATAATTATAATATATATTAACTATTTATATCTTATACTGTCTATATCTTAAAAAATAACTTTTGAAGAAAAGTATTTTACTTTAGAAAGTAAAACTTTCTAAATATATAACTAATATATTAAAAATACATTAAAATATAATACAATAAAAATGTAAAAAATAGCTTTTGAAGATATAGACAGTATCATAAGATATAAATAGAAACAACAAAAAAGTTTAAAAGTGAGGCGGATGAAGTTAAAGTGTAGCGTTTTTATCAGATTTCTCTTTGCTTATTTGTTTATACTGTTAAGTATTCATGAGTTTAAAGTAATGGGCTATAAGATGTCATTTGCAAGGCGTATGGTAACTTCAAATAAAAGAAAACCTACAAGAGATACACAAAATATAAAAGCAAGAAATTAAAACTTATCTTTTGTGAACGAGAAAATTACCTTCACACAAAGG
This sequence comes from Chlorocebus sabaeus, assembly GCF_047675955.1. Lineage (NCBI taxonomy): Eukaryota > Metazoa > Chordata > Mammalia > Primates > Cercopithecidae > Chlorocebus > Chlorocebus sabaeus. The sequence continues at coordinate 72,720,639 of NC_132925.1, read as the reverse complement.
AAGACAGGAAGGAAAGAAGAAAGGAGAGAAAAACAAAAGATAATCAGAAAATAAGTAGCAAAGTGAGAGGAGTAAGTCCTTTCTTATCAATGATAACATTGCATGTAAATGGACTAAACTCTCGAAACAAAAGACATAGAGTAGCTGAATGGATTTTTTGAAAAAGAACCAATGATCTGTTGCCTACAAGAAACACACTTCATCTATAAAGACATACATAGACTAAAAACAAAGAATATCAAAAAGATATTCAATGCAAATGGAAATCAAAAAAGAGCAAGAGTAGCTATATATTGTACAAAATAGATTTCAAGTAATATCTATCAAAGTTTCAGTAGTATCTATCAGACAAAATAGAATTTAAAACAAGTACTATAAAAAGAGTAAAAGTAAGTCATTATATAATGATAAAGGGGTCAATTTAGCAAGAGGATATAACAATTTTAAGTATGTATGTACCCAACAGTGGAATACCAGCTATATGAAGCAAATATTAGAGCTAAAGAGAGAGATAGACCCCAATACAATAATAGCTGGAGATTTCAACACCCCACTTTTAGCAATGAATAGATCATCCAGACAGAAAATCAACTAAGAAATATTGAACTTATAGAAGATCTGTGCTATAGACCAAATGGACCTAATAGATACTTATAGCACATTTCATCCAACAGGTAAAGAATACACATTCTTCTCCTCAGCATATGGATCCTTCTCAAGGTTAGACCGTTTATTAGATCACAAAACAAGTCTTAAAAAACTAAAACAAAATTGAACTCATATTAAGTATCTTCTCTGACCACAGTGAAATAAAGTTAGAAATCAATAACAAAAGGAATTTTCTAAACTATGAAAACACATAGAAATTAAACAATATGTGCCAGAATGACTAGTGGGCCAATGAAGAAATTAAGAAGGAAATTGAAGAAAAATTTGAACCAATGAAAATAGGAACACAATATACTAAAACCTATGGGATACTGCAAAAGCAGTAGTAAAAGGAAGGTTTATAGCAATAAGCACCTATATCAAAAAAGTAGATAAATATCAAATAAACAACCTAATGATACATCTTAAAAAAGTAGAAAAGCAACAGCAAATCAAACCCAAAATCAATAGAAAAGAAATAAAGTTCAGAACAAAAGTAAATGAAATTGAAACAAAACACCTTTAAATATTTTATTTCAAACGATAAAGTGAAAGGTTGTTTTTTTTGAAAAAGCAAACAAAATTGACATTTAGCCAGACTTACAGAAAATAAGAGATGGAGGGAGGGAGAGAGAGAGAGGGAGGGAGGGAGAGAGACAGAGAGAGAGAGAGAGAGAGAGAGAGAGAGAGAGAGAGAGAGAGAGAAGACCCAAATAAATACAATCAGAGATGTAAAAGGAGACATTACAACTGATACCACAGAAATTTAAAGGATCATTAGAGGCTACTCTGAGCAATTATATGTAAATAAATTGAAATATCTAGAGGAAATGGATGAATTCCTAGACACATACAACTTACCAATGTTGAACCATGAAGGAATTTAAAACCTGAACAGACTGATAACAAGTAATGAGATTGAAGCCTCAATGAAAAGTCTCCAAGCAAAGAAAACCCTGGGTCCCAGTGGCTTCACTACTAAATTTTATGAAACACTTAAAAAAGAACTAATATCAATCCTAGTTGAACTATTCCAAAAAATAGACGAAGAAGGAATACTACCAAATGCATTCTACAAGGCCAGTATTACCCTAACATCAAAACCATACGAATACACATCAAAAAAGGAAAATTACAGGCCAATATCCCTGATGAAAATTTATGCAAAAATACAATAATAGCAAATCTAATTCAACAACACATTAACAAGATTATTCATCATGACCAAGTGGGATTTATCCCAGGGATACAAGGATGGTTCGACATATACAAGTCAATGAATGTGCTGTGTCATATCAGCAGAATGAAAGACAAAACCCATATGACCATTTCAATTAATGCTGACAAAGCATTTGATAAAATTCAAGATCACTTCGTGATAAAACCCTAAATAAACTGGGTATAGAAGGAACATACCTCAACACAATAAAGGCCATATACAACAGACCTACAGCTAGTATTATACTGGATAGGGAAAAACTGAAAGCCTTTCCTCTAAGATCTGGAGCAAGGCAAGGATGTTCACTTTCACCATTGTTACCTAACATAGTATTGGAAATCCTAGCTAGAACAATCAGACAAGAGAAAGAAATAGAGGACATCTAAATTGGAATGGAAGATGTCAAATTATCCTTGTGTGCAGATGATATGATCTTATATTTGGATAAAGCTAAAGACTCCATCAAAAACTATTAGAACTGCTAAACAAACTCAGTAAAGTTGCAGGATACAAAATCATACAAAAATCAGTAACATCTCTATATGTCAACAGCAAACAATCTGAAAAAGAAATAAAGAAAGTAAATCCATTTACAAAAGCTACAAATCAAATAACATACCTATGAATTAACCAGAGAAATGAAAGATTTCTATAATAAAAATTATAAAACACTGATGAAAGAAATTGAAGAGGACACCAAAAAATGGAAGGATATTTCATGTTCATGAATTGGAAGAATGAATATTGTTAAAATGTCCACACTACCCAAAGCAGTCCATAGAGTCAATGCAACTCCTATCAAAATCCCAATGACATTCTTCACAGAGTAGAAAAAAAATCCTAAAATTTTTCTGGAGCCCCAAAACACCCATAATAGCCAAAGGTAACCTGAGCAAAAAGAACAAAACTGGAGGAATGACATTACATGACTTCAAATTATACTATACAGCTATAGTAACCAAAACAGCATGGTACTGGCATAAAAATAGACATATAGACCAATGAAACAGAATAAAGAACCCAGAAATAAGTCCATATATCTACAGTAAACTCATTTTTGACAAAGGTGCCAAGAACATACACTGGGGAAAAGACAGTCTCTTCAATAAATGGTGCTGGGAAAACTGGATATCCATATGCAGAAGAATGAAACAATTCCTCTCTCTCACCAAATACAAAACAAAATCAAAACGGATTAGAGACTTAAATATAAGACCTCAAACTATGAAAATACTTAGAGAATACATTGGAGAAACTCTCCAAGACATTGGTCTGAGAAATGATTTCTTAAGTAACACCCCACAGGCATAGGCAATCAAAGCAAAAATGGACTAATAGGATCACATTGAGTTAAAAAGCTTCTGCACAGTAAAGGAAACAATCAAATAAGAGAAAACCCACAGAATAGGAGAAAATATGTGCAAACTACCCATCTGACAATGGGTTAATAACCAGAATATATAAGAAGCTCAAGCAACTTAATAGGAAAAAATTTAATCTGATTAAAAATGGGCAAAAGATCTGGATAGACATTTCTCAAAAGAAGACATACAAATGGTAAGCAGGTACATGAGAAGGTGCTCAACATCATTGATCATTAGAGAAATACAAATCAATACTACAAAGAAATATCATCTCACTCCAGTAAGAATGGATTTTAGCCCAAACAGGTAATAATGAATCCTGGCAAGGGAAAAAGGGAACCCTTGTACACTGTTGGTGGGAATGTAAAATAGTATTTCCACTGTGGAGAACAGTTTAGAATTTCCTCAAAACACTAAAAATAGAACATATTATCCAGCAATCCCACTGGTAGATATACACCCAAAAGAAAGGAAATCAGTATATCAGAGATATCAGCACTCCTATGTTTATTGCAGCACTGTTCACAATAGCCAAGATTTGGAAGCAACCAAAGTGTCCATCAACAGATGAGTAGATAAAGAAAATGTGGTACATGTACACAATGTAGTACTATTCAGCCATACGGAAGAATGAGATTCTGTCATTTACAACAACATGGATGGAGTGAGAGGTCATTATGTTAAGTGAAATAAGCCAGGCTCAGAAAGGCAATCTTAGTATGTTCTCACACATTTGTGGGAGCTAAAAATTAAAACAATTGAACTCATGGAGACAGAGAATAGAATGATGGTTACCAGAGGCTAGAAAGGGTAGTGGAGGTGGGGGGACAGTGAGGATGGTCAGTGGGTAAAAGCGTATAGTTAGACAGATGAATAAGATTATATATTTGATAGCACAACAGAGTCACCTGATAGCACAACAGACTGTGGGTCAATAATAATTTATTGTACAGTTAAAATAACTAAAATAATATAATTGGATTGTTTTTAACACAAAGAGAGGATAAATGCCTGAGGTTATGGAGACTCCATTTACCCTGATGCGATTACTACACATTATATGCCCGTATTAAAATATCTTATTTACTCCATAAATATACACATGTACTATGTACCTACAAAAATTAAAAATAACAACAACAACAACTACAACATAACTAGGAGGCCAGAGCAGAAGAAATGGAAAGGGCAGCTTGTGAATGCATGTGAGAGATCCCAGGGCTTTCCACAGATTAACTGAGGCTTCAAAAAAGGCAGTGAGGACTGAGGACAGAAGGTTTACTGGAAGTTGGAGAAAGTCTTGGTGTTTATGTGACCTCTGAAACCCCAAGGATGATGGTTAATTTTAGTTTTCAACTTGACTGGATTAAGGAATACTGAGATGACTGATAAAGCATTATTTCTGAGTGTGTCTGTGAGGGTGTTTCTGGAAGAGACCGGCCTGTGAGTCAGTGGAGTGAGTGGGTAAGATTTGCCTACAATATGGACCAGCAGCAGCCAATCAGCTGGGGGCCCAGATAGAATAAAAAAAGCAGGAGAAAGGTAATTCCTGCCCTGACCCTTTCTGAGCACACTTGCTTGCCTTTTTGCCTTCTGCCATGGGATGATACAGCATGAAGGGCCCTGCTGGATGTGAGACCCTTGACCTTGAACTTCCCAGCCTCCAGAACAGTAAGAAATAAATCTCTATTTGTTATAAATTATCCAGTCTCAGGTATTCTATGATAGCAGCACAAAATAGACTAAGACACCAGGCTAGTGGTACCCATGGGAATGAAGCTTATATCTACATTTATACTTGGATTCCTCATGTTGGACCTGTCATATATTTCCTTTTCATGAATCTGCAGATAGCCCTTCACATCCAGGCTTGGTTTCCTCCCTTATCTGAGAACAGCATTACACACAGAACAAAAGTACCTAGTGCCATGTGGACAGACCAACAAACTCTTTGATCAGTCATTCCACTCATGTATGGCAGCCTGTTCCTAAACCAGGGATGGTAATGAAAGTAATTTAACATACATCTATAATTAATTGGTTACACTTTTCCTGCTGCTGGCAAATCATACTATTTTAGAAAAGTTCATGGAATTAATCTCCCAGAAGGGAGATGATGTGGAAAGCCTTCAGAAATAAATGGTTTTGTTTACTCCCAAACATCTGAGTTTTAAGAACCAATTTTGACTATAGGTCAGGGCTAATTTAGTGTTTCAAATTAGTCTTTTAGAAAGCTGTATAAAGCCAAATATCTTCTTCTCCCCACCAGATATATGGGATATCTACAGCATAACAGCATAGAAATCATTTTCCTTATCAAATGGTTCCTATAATCTGTTAAGGGCAATAGATAATATTTTTTTAATAGGAAGAAAATACAAAGATAAGAGATGTTATAAAAAGGCCTTTACATTTATTTATCCAAGTTGATCTTTAGACAAAAGAGAATATTGTGTATTCCTGGTGTAGGTGTTACTTAGTGTTTTAGAAGTGATTTAGAATGAAAAAGTGTATGCTCATGAAGTTCAGGGGTGATTAAAATTTGGCCAGACTCCAAAGTAGAGTGACCAATTGATCCTGCTTTTCCTGGGACTCTCCTGGTTTTAGTACTGAAAATTCTGTGTTCCTAGAAATCCCTGCAGTCCTGGAACCATTGGTCAGCCAACCAAGATTTCAAAGAATTTGAGTTTAAATAGATTCAGTTTTGAAAACTGATGAATGGAATGAAGTAAGGGTAAGTCCTTAAGGATGGAAAGTAGATATCCAAAATATGACAGAAAAAAATTGACTGTAGAAATACAGCAATCAGAGGATCATAGACTGCACGATTCCCACAATTGAAGTTTTTAAGATAGATTCAAGAGTTGTGTCTCATTAATATCCTGCTAGCAATCCAAGATATGATAAGACATGACTCACATTCTTTGATCCTACTGTCTGCTTCTTCCATCACACTCTTTTTGTTTGTTTCTAAGAACATCTAGACTAGTAGAAGTAGCACCACTTGGACATGTGTTAGAAATGCAAGTTCTCAAACCTCAGAGTTACTGAATCTGAAACTCTGGAGAAGGGGGCAGAAATCTGTTGTAGCAAACCTGCCATGTGATACTGATGCATGTTAAATATTAAGAACCACTGATCAAGAGCAATCCTTCCTAATCTTTTTTATACTATGGATACATCAAAAATTATAATTTTATATATAGCACATGGGGCAAGTGGGTGAGGCTACTTCGGGCTGTAGCGAGGGGCTAAAGTGTCACTCAGCTTACCTGCAATCCATTAAGGACATGTGTTTCTCCATACCAGATAACAAGAGACTTGATTGCTACACCTACTTTCACCATATTCCTGCTGCTCTTTCTTACTTGTGATACCAGCCAAAGTGGTACCTGTAACCAATAGTGGTTTCCTCCATAGATCTGAAGCTGTTGAAAAATTCAACAGTAAATAAATGGCTTCATAATTTTTTTTTTTTTTTTGTGCAGAGAAACCAAGAAAGCTGAAATCAACCTAAGTAATAGATCTTTGCCCCAACTGAGTTTCCAGAAACAGAGAGTCCTGGGGCATTCTTTGGGATAATGTAGTCAAGGAACACTGAAGGAACAGAACTGTACACCTGTAGACCAGATGAGTCATGCTCTGGTTTTTTTTCCCCATCTTGCATTGCATCTTTTTAAAATAGGTTCCCTCTTGTCTCTTCCAGAAAAAAAGTATAGGTTTGTCATCTTTTGTAGTGTCCAGGGGGAATTTGGCCCAGAGTGTCTGAGAGGGGGCCACTTTACTCATCAAAGCTGGGAATTAATCTTAGTAACAACTAGAAGTCAAGGTGGGAATCTGGCAATGGGTGCTTAATGCCTAAGAGGACAATGGATTGAGACCACAGCTCAGTAGAACTCTCAACCACTTAATGTAAGGATCTCAACTCCAGAGAGGAATAAATGATTTGAACAAACTAACTTGTAATTCAGGATGGATGATGTCAATACATCAACCAATATGTGGGGAGTTGTGTGACAAAAACTTAGCCTTAAACTAAACATTTAGATATTCTCACACTGAAAAGTATCCAGAAACATATTTTAAATTTCAACAAGTACAGCAGACTCTTTCCAGAGAGGCTTGAGTTTACTTTGCACATGGCTTTCTGAAAATGTATGAATCTCAGCTCCAAAACAGAAACTCTCTCCAATTTGAAGAAGCATTTAGGCCCATTTAAAATCATTCAGCTATGAACTAAATTGGACAAAGAATGTCTGTCCAATTAAGAACAACTTCCAAGGCATTCTTTTCTTGTCAAGTCATCAAAACAATATTTTCAAAGTCTCAATAGATCACATGCATCTCATAGTGTACTCACTGTTTCATCATTCAAATAATCTATGATTAATTTAATTGTGAGATAACTTTATTTCCATAACTTTGGCTTTTTCAAACCAGGTTGACGTGGCAGTTGCCTTTAAGTGGAACACCAAAGATTTTATTAATATATAAGATCAAAGAGACACACAGGTGTAAAAATCGGCCAATTGCCATAAAAGAGCTGGATTCAAAAGCTGTGCTTCAGCTTAATATCTGATCTTCAGCCAACATTATTTTCTTACTTGGGGGTATTCTTTTTATGGGCATAGTGTTGATAAAGACCACTTTTAGTAAGAATATAGTTTTATTTAAACCTTCTTCAAGAAGCCATGGGGCTTCAACAACATTGTAATTTCACACTTGTCTCCTAAAAATAAGCAATATGACAGCAGTCAGCAAATGTTATACTACACAGAATTAATCTTCAGGTATGTGCCATCTGTGTGTGCCTGCCTGTTGTTATTTGTGGGTTGTTATTTCCTCCATCTCACTGATAACTATTTCTGTGTCTGAACTTCTAATGTACGTATTGGAGGTAGGCAGGAGAATCTCTCTCTTTTTTTTTTTTTTTTTTGAGACAGAATCTCGCTCTGTCGCCCAGGCTGGAGTGCAGTGGCGTGAGCTCCGCTCACTGCAAGCTCCGCCTCCCGGGTTCACGCCATTCTCCCGCCTCAGCCTCCCGAGTAGCTGGGACTAGAGGCGCCCGCCACCGCGCCCGGCTAATTTTTTGTGTTTTTTCACCGTGTTAGCCAGGATGGTCTCGATCTCCTGACCTCGTGATCCGCCCGTCTCGGCCTCCTAAAGTGCTGGGATTGAGCCACCGCGCCCGGCCAGGAGAATCTCTTAAAATAAACTCTTTTTTTTTTTTTTTTCCAAATGCAAATATGCCTGGGAGGATTTTTACTTGAAATAATTTACAATTAAGTATGAACAACTTGTTAGTGTTGCTGTCCTCGCCAAGAGAGAGACTGAGTGTGAAAGAGAAAGACACCCCTGCCGCCGGAAAGAATGGAGGAAGGGTCATCAAAATTAGCCACTTCTCAGTTGTGTTCAGGCTCTGAGCTAACAAGGCACACCCAAAACAGCCTAAGGCATTGGATACTTTCACAAGGCCGTTCATCCAAGTACGATGACAGCAACATCCCTGCTGCTGCTGCTGGAACTACAGTAGCATTAAATATTTACTGAGCACTAATTATGTTCCAGAAAATATACTGCTTCATTGTCTAATTTAAATCTTACAACTCCCCACGATAGATTCTCTTATTACCCCATTTGAAAGATGGAGATTTAGAGGCAATAAATAACTTTATCCACCACATATAAGAAATACATGGCAAAACTAGGAAATGACTTGATACTCTGAATGAATAACTATACCACTCTGCGGGAAGCCAAGGCCTCCTCTCCCTAGGGGCTGTGTATCCTGTTTAGGAGATTGGAGTTGACCATCTGAGATGTTATGGGAACATTTCTAAGGTTTAAGTTAACAGGAGGTGATTTGTCTTCAAATCAGAACATATCCCAAATTGAGAAGGAGGTTGGCTCCCAGGATGGACAGTCCTCTGCTTTTCTAAAAAATTCCAAAGTACTCATAAAGCCCTTGATTCAATCCAGAGCTCATAGAACTTGCTCTGCCTCTGGCCCTCTTCCAGAAAGCTGTGATTTCCTGGTTCTGCAGATCTGGCTTCATTTGGAAACAGGCAGCATAGTTCCCTGGAACAGCCACTTCTGAGCACGCTTTCAGAACAGAGCACATTTTGCGCTTCTCCCAGACACTCACACAACATAAGCCCCCTGTTTACATCTGGATGATGTTTTCCTATAAAGAGTAAAATGAAGAGTTGAAGCAATTTTCTGAAACAGCTGAGGCAAAAACTTCAGATGAATGATACTGACGTCTTACAATATTCTTATTAGCCAAGTACTGTAATTGTTCAACTCCAGACTCTTCTTCATCTTAACACAAATTTTAAATTGTGTCCATAGAGAGAGTATCTACCATTGCAAACAATTGTAAACAACTCAGCAGCAAGATGGCTCTGAAAAGATATGTCAGGGCCCAGATCCAGAAGCAAAACTGTTGGAGGCCTGAAAAAAAGCATCCTCAGTTTCAATAGGCTGCAGTCATATATTCTTTCTGTATTTCTCTGAAGGAGAATTTTTATTACCAGATGCAAGTTGTTAGCAGAAAATTCCTACCTTTCTTTTAATCTGAGCTCTCCATCATCTGAGAACAATATCCATCCAGGGATTCTTGCAGGGCAGGATGGAAAAGGAGTGAAAAGCTACAATGCTTAATTCAAGGTCTACACTCCTCCCTCTGAATGAACCCAGTACGTTTTCTCACAAGTGTGCTGTGAAGAATAACTAATGAATGATCACAAACCACCCAGACAACTTAGAGTGCAGTACAAGTGATGGACCCTATTTTTTTCCCATGATTTTTCTTTCATTTTGTACAGAGCAGAGAGAGTCTGGGTGTTATGTCTGTGCTCCATAATATGATCCCTGTGGCTTTTTGCAAGTAACAAATAGCCCTCCCCAGCTAATACTCATATTGAGCCACACATGCTTGTGTTCTGTAGAGACTGCTTTTATAGATGCGGTTACTACATGTGATTCTACCTTCTATGGTAATTACCTTGCAGCTTTTGAATATGTTTAGAACAAGCTAATAAGAAATAGGTCCCCAAAACGTGTTTCTGCTCCATAGAAACAGCCATGGAACACAAGTGAAATCCGTAAGAGTTTTGAATGTGGTGTCTGTCAGTGACAGAGTCAGGGCTGAGGTTTCTCCAGAATCTATTTGGAGGAAAACAGAAGACTGCTTGGGACTGACTACCTCATTAAACAATAAAAGAGTCTCATGACATTATATAAACATAAATTTACTCAATCTTTTGTGTAGGGAAGCATAGGGAGCAGAAAATGAGTCACAGAAGCCATTTTCTAGGGATCTAGGTAAATAACAATCTGTGTAACCTCAGGGTTACAACCTTCATGATGGAAAGAGAAAGTAATAGTGTCCCTTTCCTGAATAGCATAGTATTAACAGGAGTACCAAAAAAACAGATAAAACAGTTCTTTGTTTCAGCTTTTGGATGTGTATTTTAAATTGCATAAAGGTCACATATGAGATGAGGATCCTGGGGTGCCTCCTCTTGTGTTAACTCACCTAAGCTATGAAACTCATCCGAGTTCTGTTAGCTATGGGGATTTCATTTAAATCTATGCCATCACTTCTGGTTTGAGCTTGGACATGGAAAGAACTTGGGAGTCAACATCCTCTTTCTTGGAATAAGCAAAATATGAACAAACTGGAAATCAACAACTTTTTTTGGATGCATCAGAGTACCACAATTGCAAAACAAACTGTTACCCCCAAATCAAGAGAGATAGGGTTGTCTAGAGGGAGACAGTTGAGATTTGCTTATCTTGGGCAAAAGCTAGAGCTATAAACTGGTAGGAACATTAAAACAGAAAGTTTGATGAATTGCTGGAAGCTGGATGTTTACTAGTATAAGGGTGAGAAATTCCTGGGAGCTACAACTTAAGGAGGACTCATACCTTCATGGCTTTCCTAGATGTATCTAGGAACCTCTGCCAGATTCTCACAGTGAGGATCCAAGAAAGATGCCCTGTGACTCTGGAAGGAATAGGGGAAGAGTAATCTTTGTGAAATATGCCCAGAGGGTTCTACATAATGAAGTCTACTCAGCAGGGGGAAAGAAAGAGACACACTTGTGAAAGTCACAGCCCAAGTTACTGGTCCACTAAAACACTGAGATCTAATTGGAAGGATATAGAATGTGCCCCCTTACCTACACTATGGTACCACACTAACAGGACTCTGGTATCATAACAGCAGATTATGCTTGAGTTGCAAGACACAGACTCTCTCTGAGATGGAGTACTGAGGGAAGCCCAAAGTCAAGAAAGAAGAAAAACTCGAACAAGGACTCTAGAGGAATTTGAAGCTGCCGGCATCTGTAAGTACAGCAAGCGTTACACATGGCTGAATTTCTGGCCAAATTAGCATAAATCCTCACACTCTGGGCTATTTAATTCAGTTCCGAGTAACCAATAAGTGTTCAGGTTTCAACAAGAAAAATTATAAGGGCATTCCAAAATGTAAAACAAACAAACAAACAAACAAAAACAAACCAAAAAACTACACAGTCTGCAAGAGACAAAGGAAGCATCAGAACCAAACTTAGATATGACATAGATGTTGGAATTATCAAACAAGGAATTTAAAATAATGAAGATTAAGAAGTTAAGAGCTCTAGTGGAAAAGTAGACAACATACCTACAAGAGCATACAGTAATATAAAAAGAGAGATGAAAACTCTAAGAAATAATCAAAAGGAAATAGAAACGGTACTAATAATCAAAACTAGAAATCATAAACAGTAGAACAGAAATGAAGAACGCCACCCATGGGGTGAAGAAAGAATCACAGTGACAGCACAGAAGAAATGTCGGTAGAAACTCCCCTAACTGAAATGCAAAGAGGAAAAACAATTCTCTAAAAACAAGCAAAATAGAATATCCAAGAACTGTGGGACAACTGCAAAAGGTATATCACATGTATAATTAGAATACCAGAAGGAAAATAAAAGGACAATGGAGAAGGCTGAGAACTTTTCAAAACTAATGACAGCGCTGGTGTGTGGCTCATGCCTGTAATCCTAGCACTTTGGAAGGCTGAGGCAGGCAGATCACCTGAGGTCAGGGGTTTGAGACCAGCCTGGCCAACATGGTGAAACCTGTTTCTACTAAAAGTACAAAAATTAGCTGAGCATGGTGGCAGGTACCTGTAATCCCAGCCACTTGGGAAGCTGAGGCAGGAGAATGGCTTGAACCTGGGAGTTGGAGGTTGCAGTGAGCTGAGATAGTACCACTGCACTCTAGCCTGGGCAACAGAGTGAGACCCTGTCTCAACAAAACAAAACAAAACAAAACCCGACAAATACAAAACTACATATCCAGAAAGCTTAGAGGACACCACACAGTGTAAAGCATAAACAACCCACTCCCCCAACCAAAAAAACAAAACAAAACAAAACAAAAAAAACTTTTAAACAAGCCATAGCTAGGCATATCATATTTAAACTAATAAGTTAAAGACAAAGAATAAATCTTGATTTATTCTTCTTTTGAGATTATAAGGCATTCCAAAATACAAAACAAAAAAATAAAAAGAAACCAAGGCAGGGACTGGGGAGAACTTTGCCTACAGAGGAACAAGAATAAGAATTACAGTGGACTGCTTGTCAGAAACCATGCAAACAAGAGAAAAGTGAAATGAAATACTCAATGTGTTATAGGCTGAATGTTTGTGTGTTCCCCAGATTCATATGTTGAAGCCCTAATACCTAGTGCAGCTATGTTTGGACATGGGCCTCTTAAGGAAGTAAAGTTAAATGAGGTCATAAGTGTGGGGCCCTGACCTGGTAGGAAGTAGTGTCCTCATAAGAGACACCAGAGAGCTCACTCTCTCTCCATGTGCATGCATTAAGGAAAGGCCATGTGAGGATATAGTGAGGTAGTTATCTGCAATCCAGGAGGACAGCCCTCACTAGAAACCAAATGAGCTGGAACCAAGTTGATTTTGGACTTCCAGCCTCTGGAACTATGAGAAAATAAATTTCTGTTGCGTAAAACACCAAGTCTATGGTAGTTCGTTATGGCAGGCCAAGTAGCAAGCAATACAGTGTTGGAAGAAAGAAACACCAATCCAGAATTCTATATACAGTGAAATTATCCATCAAAAATGAAGAGGAAAGGCTTCATCAGGTGAACAAAAATGGAGAGAATTTACCAACAGTCTTGTCCTGTGGGCCATGTTAAATAAGTTTTTTGGGTAGAAGAAAAATGATATAAGTAAGAAACTTGAACTATACAAAAAAAGGGAATAACATTGGACAATAAATCAATGAAGGCAAAATAAAATATTGTATTTTTATTGTTTCAGGTTAATCTGAAAGACAAGTATGTATTGAAAGTAATAATAATAATAATATAGTGGGTGATTATAGGATATGGATAAGTGAATTAATGACAGCAATGGTACAAGAGGGAGGGATTGGAAATATCGTATTTATATGTACCTGCATTACATGTTAAACAGTACAGTGTTATTTGATGGTGAGCTTCTATTAATTTAAAATGTATACTGTAAATTTGGGGCAACCATCAAAAAAATTTTAAACATAACTGACATACTAAGAAAGGAGATAAAATAAGATTATATAAAATGCTCATTTGAAATTAGAGTAGGCAGAAAAATGAGAGAGCTAGGAAGGCAATAAAAAACAATTCAATAAATAGAAAACAGACACATAGTAGATGATAACCCAATCATATAAAAAATGAATTTAAATTGGAATGTTCTATAAACACTAATTAAAAAGAGATTGTTATAGTGGATATAAAAACAAGTTCCAACTATATGTTGTGTACAAGAAACCCACATTGTATCTAAAGACTCAGGCTGAAAGAAAAGAAATGGAAAAAAATATGCCAGCCTAACATTAGTCAAAAGACAGTTGGAGCGGCTAAATTAATTTCAGGCAAGACAGCCTTGAAAACAGGAATGACTATCGGGGCAAAGATGAGCATTATTATAATTGTAAAGGGGCCAATTCTCCAAAAACATCATGACAATTTTAAATGTATATGCACCTACAAATAGAACACCAAAATACACGGGGCAAAAACTGAATAACTATAAGGAGAAGCAAATAAATCCACTATCATAGTTGGAGATTTCAACATTTCTGTATTGGTAAGTGACATACTTGGAGATTTCAACATTTCTGTAGTGGTAAGTGACATACTAAGGAGACAGAAAGTCATAAGATTATAAATGATCTGAACAGCACCACCAATCAACTTGGTCTAATTGATATTTTATAGCATAATCCATCCAACAACAGCAGATGCTTCTCAGGTTCACATGGAGCATTCACCAAGATAAACCACATCCTCAAGCATAAAACATACCTGAATAAATTTAAAATAATAGAATTTATACAAAATGTGTCCTGAGACCACAAGAAAATTAGACTCGAAATCAGTAACAGGAAGTTATATCTGAAAATTAAACAATACACTTTTAAATAAACCATGTGTCAAAGAAGAGGTCTCAATGAAAATTATAAAATATTTTTAATTAAATGAAAAGGGAAATACAACCTATGAAAACACATGGGACACAGAGGAAGTAGTTCTTAGAGGGACATTTATGGCACTAAATGTATGTATTAGAAAATAAGAATTATCAAAATTCTGTATCCTAAAGTTCTGCTATGGAAAACAAGCAAAAAAGAGCAATTTAAATTTAAAGCAAGCAGAATAAAAGAAATAATAAAAATTAAAATAAAAATCAATGAAAGTAAAAACACAAAACAAAAGAAAAAAAATCAATGGAATTTAAAAACTGGCTCTTTGAAAAGATCAATAAAATTGACAAACCTCTAGCCAGGCTAACCATGAAAAAAAAAAAAAGACACAAGTTGCAACATCAGATGTGAATGTAAGTTCATCACTATTGATCCATTGAACATCTACAGGATAATAAAAGAATACTATGAACAGACAGCTCTATGACCACTGTGATAATTTACATTAAACAGAGCAATTTCTTGAAGGACACAAACTTTCAAAATGCACAGAAATAGATAACCAGCATAGCCCTATGTCTATTTAATAATTCAAATCAATAATTAATACCTTTCTAACAAAGAAAGCTAGACTCAGATGTGTTAAATGTGTTAACTGGTGAATTCTAACAAACATTCAAGGTAGAGATTATACCAATTCTCCACAATCTCTTCTAGGAAATAGAAGCAGAGGGAACACTTCTGAAATATCCTAGGAATTTAGTATTACTCCAATATCAAAAACATTTCAAGAAAGAAAAAATACACATGAATATATCTCATGAACAAAAATGCAAAAATCTTCAAGAAAATATTATGAAATTAAATACAGCAATGTATAAGAATTATACATCAACATTAAGTTGGATTTTTTCCAAATATACAAAGCTGGTTCAACATTAAAAAATCAATCAATGTAACCCACTGTATCAATAGGCTAAAGAAGAAAGGTTATATCATCATATCAATTGATGCTAAAAAGGCATTCAACAAAATTGAACATAGTCATTTAAAAAACCATCAGAAAACTAAGAATAGAGAGAAACTTCCTCCACTTAATCAAAAACATATACAAAATAGCTACAGCTAACATCATACTTAATGGTGAGAGACTGGACACTTTCCTCTAAGACTGGAAACAAGGAAAGGACCTCTCCTCAACACTCCTGTTTAATATCATCCTGGAAGTCCTGGCTTATTCAATGAGACACACAGAAGAAATAAAATGTATACAAATTAGAAAGGAAGAAATAGAATGGTCTTTATTTGCAGATGATATAATCATCTATGTAGAAAAACTGAAATAATCAACAAAAAGCGAACAGAACTAATAAGTGAGCATAGTAAGTTTGCAGGATGAAAGGTTAAGATGAAAGACACAGGATGAAAGGTTAGGATGAAAGGTTAAGAGTTAATCGCTGTCTTATATATTAGTAGCTACCAATTGGAATTTGAAATTTAAAAAGATACTATTTACAGTGGTACACCCACAAAAAGAAACACTTGGTATAAATTTAACAACACATTTATAGATTTGTATGCAAAATACTATAAAATTCTGATTTAAAAAATCAAATAAGGTATAGACAGAGAGATCTTCCATGTTCCTGGATTGGAAGACTCAATGTTATTAAGATGGCAATTCTTCTCAACTTTATCTATAGATTCAACATAATTCTACTCAAAATTCCAGCAAGAAATTGTACACATTTTGACAAACTGATTCTAAAGTTTATGTGACAGAAAGACTTAGAATAGCTAAAACAATAGGGAAGAGGAACATGGAGGACACATAATACCTAACTTTAAGACTTTCTATAAAGCTAGAAATCAGTATAACATAGTATTGGGAAAAGAATAGACACATGTATCAATAAAACAGAAAAAGACTTACACAAATGTAATCAATTGCTCTTTGACAAATATGCAAAGGTAATTCAATGGAGAAAAGACAGTCTTTTTAACAATTAGTGTGGGAACAGTTGGATGTCTCTCTATAAAAAAAATGAACATAGATACAAATTTTACACATTTTCCGAAAGTTATCTCAAAATTTATCATAGACCTAAAATTAACAGGCAGAACTACAAATCTTTTAGAAGAAGGCATGAAAGAAAATCTACATGACCTTAGGGTTGGTGGTTAGTCTTTAGATACAGCACCAAAGCACAATACATGGAAGAAAAATTGATTAGTAGATTTTATTAAATTAAAAAGCTCTGCTGTGCAAGATACATTGTCAAGAGAATGAAAAGACAAGGCACAGGCTGGGAGACAACATTTTAAAAACAAATATGCGATAGTTTGGATGCTGTCCCCTCTAAATCTCATGTTGAATTGTAGTTCCCAATGTTGAAGGTGGGGATGTGAGAGGTCTTTGGGTCACCTCAGGGGGCATATCCCTCATGGCTTGGTGCTGTCTTCCAGTAGTAAGTGAGTTCTTGCAAGATCTGGTTATTTAAAAGTATGTATCACTTGCCCATCTCTCTCTTTCTCCTGGTTGCTATGTGAGATGCCTGCTCCCTCTTCACCTTCCACCATGAGTGTGAGCTTCCTGAGGCTTCCCCAGAAGCCACCCATGTTATGCCTAGAAGCCTCAGGAAGAAGTTGCCAGCACTATACTTCCTGTAAAGCTTGCAGAAATATGAGCCAATTAAATCTCTCTTCTTTATACATTACCCAGTCTCAGTTATTTCTTTATAGCAATGCAAAAATGATTTAACACAGAAAATTGGTATCAGGAGTGAGGAACTTCTATAAAGAGACATGAAAATGTAGAATGGAGTAACAGGCAGAGGTTGGAAGAGTGTGGAGTGCTCAGAGGAAGACACGAAGATGGGGGAAAGTTTGGAACTTCTTAGAGACTGGGTAAATGATTGTGACCAAAATGCTGATAGTAATATGGACAGCAAAGGACAGGCTGATGAGGTCTTAGATAAAAATGAGGAATTTACTGGGAACTGGAGCAAAGATCACCCATGTTATGCTTTAGCAAAGGACTTGACTGCATTCTGTTCATGTCCTAGGGAGCTGAGGAAGTTTGAACTTAAGAGTGATGACTTGGGGTATCTGACAGAAGATAATTCTAAGTGTTTAAGGCTTGTCCTTGCTGCTTCTAAAACCCTATTCTCAGATGTAGGAGCAAATAAATGACTTAAATTTGGAAGTTATATTTAAACAGGAAGCAGAGTGTAAAAGTTTGGAAAATTTTACAACCTAACCATGTGGCAAAAAAGGGCTTTTTTGGGGGGGATGAATTGCTGTGGAGCAACCACTTATTAGAAAGGTTTGCATGACTAAAAAGAGCCAAGTGCTGATAGCCAAGACAATGAGAAAAAGTTCTCAAAGGGCTTTCAGAGACATCTGAAGCAGCCCCTCCCATCACAGGCCCAAAGGCCTATGAGGAAAGAAGGGTTTTGTTGGCTACGCCCTGGACTCTGCAGCCTTGAGCAGCCTTGGGCACTGCTTCCTGCATTCAGATCACTCCAGCTTTAGCCATGGCTCAAAGGGATCCAGTTATAGCTTGGGTCACAGCTCTGGAGGGCACAAGCCATAAGCCTCGGTGGTTTCCACATGGTGTTAAGCCTGCAGGCTCACAGAGTGCAAGAGTGAAGAAGCTCTGGAAGTCTCTGCCTAGATTTCAGAGAATTTATGGAAAAGCCTGGGTGTCCAGGCAGAAGTCTGTTGTAGGGGTAGAGCCCTCACATAGAACCTCTACTATGGTAGTGCAGAGGGGAAATGTGGGGTTGAGGCCCCATGCAGAGTCCCCACTGGGGAACTGTCTAGTAAAACCTTGGGAAGGGGGCCACTGTCCTCCAAATCCCAGAATGGTAGAGCCACCAGCAGCTTGCAGCCTCAGCATGAAAAAGCCACAGGGAGTTTCCCAGGGCTTTGGGAGTCCATCCCTTGTAGCAGTTTCCTTGGATGTGGTACATAGAGTCAAAGGAGGTTATTTTGGAGCTTTAGGATTTAATGACTGCGCTGCTGGGTTTTAGACTTGTGTGGGCCTATAGCTCCTTTCTTTTGGTGGATTTCTCCTTTTTTGGAATGAGAATGTTTACAAATTCTTATACCCCTCTTGTATCTTGGAAGTAAAAAAACGTATTTTTGATTTTACAGGCTTATAGGTGGAAGAGACTTACTTTGTCTCAGATGAGACTTTGCACCTTGGACTTTTGAGTAATGCTGAAATGAGTTGAGACTTTTCGAGGATTATTGGCAGAAGATGTGCAATGTGAGAAGAACATGAGATGTGTGAGGCCAGGGGCAGGATAATGGAGTTTGGATGGTAATCCTCAATGTTGGAGGTGGGGCCTGGTGAGAGGTGTTTGGGTCATGAAGGTGGATTCCTTATGGCTTGGTGGTCTCCTCACTACAGTGAGTTCTCCTGAGATCTGATGGTTTAAAAGTGTTTGGCACCTCCGTCCCCTACTTGCTCCTGTTCTTACCATGTGAAACATCTGGTCCCCCTTTGCCTTCTGCCATGTTTGTAAGCTTCTTGAGGCCTCCTGAGAAGCTGAGCAGATACCAGGACCATGCTTTTTATAAAGCATGCAGAAACATGAGTCAATTAATTTTATTTTCTTTATAAGTTACTCAGTGTCAGGTGTTTCTTTATAGCAATGCAAGAATGGCCTAACACAACATATTTAACAAAAGACTTGTATCTGTAATACACAAGAATGCTTAAAAACTCAACGATAAGAAAATAAACAAGCCAATGAAAAAATGGGCAAAAGATCTAAACAGACACCTGAGCAAGAAAGAGATAAAAATGGCAAAGGAGCATATGAAGAGATGCTAAATATAATTTGCCATCACGGAAGTACAAATTAAAACAATAATAAGATACTACTACATTCCTATTAGAGTGATTAAAATCCAAAAAACTGACAACATCAATTGCCGGCAAGGATGCAGAGCACAGGAAATTTCACCTATTGTTGCAGTGGATGCAAAATGGTATAGTCATTTTGGAAGAGGTTTTACAGTTTCTTGCAAAGCTAAAATAGGCTTACCACATGTTCCAAGACTCATGCTCCTAGGTGTTTCCCAACTGATATGAAAACCCATGTCCACACAAAAACCAGCATGTGAATGTTTACAGCTGCCTTATTTAAAACCACCATCAACTAAAAGCAAACAAGATGTCCTTCAATAGGTAAATGGATAAATAAATTGTGATACATTCAGACAATGTGATGCCATTCAGTAAAAATGAATGTGCAATCAAGCCACTAGACTAGGTTGGAGAGAATCGTGCATGAGGTGGAATCTGACACTTTGGAGCTGGGCTGTCCAGGGGGAGTGACTAGTCACATGAACACTTAAAATATGGCTAATGTGATTGAAGAACTGAATTTTCAATTTAACTTAATTTAAAATTAAATACCCACCATGTGTCTGGTGGCTGCTATATCAGGAAGTCCAGCTTTAAAACATTAAATTCTGTTCCTCCCTGCTGCAAATGTCTCCAACCCCAGATCTAGTGCCCTTTGCTTCTCTCTCCATTCTTTGTTATAAGGATCAATTTACCCTTTCTCTCTTAGTTTTTATTTGATGCTCTGTTATGGTGGAAGGTGAGGATATGGGACAGGAAGAGTGGGGATAAGCAGACAAGCCTACTAAATAAAGACAGAGTCCTCTTTTTTGTGGAGTTTCAGACACTTCTAAGGATTCTGCATGGATTCATTTATCTAATTGTCATAAACCCTTGATCTAAGTAACATTATAATGATTTCCATTTTATAGATGTGGTACCTGACACACAGAGAGGTTGACAAAGTTCACGTAGCTAAGAAACAGTGGAATCAGGCCAGGTTCACATTGTAAACCACTGTGCTATAGTGTCTCCTAGTACGGCCCTAATTTGTGGGGCCAATGGGCTTGAAATGGCATTCATTTACCTCCGATACTACAGAGTACAGAAGGAGCAGCTTCTGGAATTTAGGTATCATGAATGATTAGTACCTTTGTTCAAATGATTAGTACCTTGTCCTACTCCAGGGAGTAGGACATAGA
This sequence comes from Chlorocebus sabaeus, assembly GCF_047675955.1. Classification (NCBI taxonomy): domain Eukaryota; kingdom Metazoa; phylum Chordata; class Mammalia; order Primates; family Cercopithecidae; genus Chlorocebus; species Chlorocebus sabaeus. Next base: position 72,699,856 of record NC_132925.1, on the reverse strand, counting down.
ACATCGTAGGGCTGATCTGGGCTGGAGAAGAGATGGCATCCATCTTCTACCAATATTTGAATTGACCATGTCATTTTTAGGTCCAGGGTCTTCAGTGGCTTCCCAGTTGTCTAGGCATCAAATGCAAACTCCTCAGCCTGGAATTTGTATCTAACTTACCTTTGTGACTTGATCTTCAACTCCTTGGGTGTTTCTAGCCTCTACATGGTCTCCACTACCCACTGGTCTCTGAGCCCTTCTTGCACCAGTCTTCTTGACTTCCTAATTTGTGATTGAGGCATCTTTCTCAGTGGGATCTAGGAGGTCTAGCTATTCACCCATGTTTCTCAACCTTTCATCTGCCTTGAAGCCTGTGTAGAATACACCAACCCAGTAACATGAAGCCCAGCGATTGCCTCCCTTCCATTCCACTAGCATTGCCCTTGCTTATGTCCACACTACCTGAACCACTGTGGTATCCTAACTCCTCCTTCCTGTAACCCACCCCCAAAATGCACCCAATAGCTGCTGGCTTGGTCTTCCTAGCACAGCTCAGCAACTCAGACTCTTGCTCATTTGCTTAAAACTTTCACCCTTTCCCCACTACATGGGAATAATAAAGGTTTCCTACCTCTCTTAATCACTGGCCTTCTTGCATTTTCCCAAGCATGCTGATGTGTATTTACCCATGAAGCTTTGTATGCACTAGTCCCTCTGCCTGGGATGCCCAAGTGGCTGTTTCCCACGTAGTAGTCAGGACTATGCTCAAGTTTCATTCTCTCAGAGAAGCCTTCCATGAACAGAATAGTGGATCTAGCTCTCCCTTTATTCTCTTTTCCCCGCTGCTTTTCTTTGAAGCATTTATCCTTGCTTCACATTATACGGTAGGTCCTTGAAGAATACCATTTTGTTCAATGTTTCGTTACAATGTTGATGAGAAAACTAATTGATTCTGTGGAGTCTGCACATTCTCCTCATGTCTGTGTGAGTTTTCTATGGGTCTTCCAATTTCCTCCCACATCCCAAGGCTGTGCATGTCAGGTTAATGGGTGTGTCTAAATGGTCCCCGTCTGAATACGTGTGGGTGTGTGAGTGCACCCTACAATGGGCTGGTGTCCTGTCCGGGGCTGGTTCCTGCCTTGTGCCTTGAGCCACTGGGACAGACTCCAGCCACCTGAGATCCTGAACTGGAAAAATTGGATAAATCATTATCTTACTTGTTTTGATTAATCTTTTAAAAATGTAAGTATAGTTCACATTAATTTCAATGTTTAATATTAAAAGGGTTTGGGGTCTTTCTTTAGAAGTTTGGCAATATTGTGTCTAGAAATATGCCGAAGGAACTTAACTTCTGTTGCTATAAGTTAGCCTAGGTAAAATTGGTTTCATTATATGTAGTTGCACTTAAAGTTGCGGTTTCCAAGAATCTATCAAGGATATTAAGCGAGGACTTACTGAATGTTTTTTGTTTTGGTTTTTTGTTAGTCTCCCTACTGGAACGTAATTCTGCCAGGGCTCACATGTTGTCTGTTTTATTTACTGCTATCTACAGCACCGAGAACCATGCCTAGGCACCCAATAAACATTTGTTAAACAGATGAGAAAATGTAAAATATAAATCAGAATAGCTCTATTAATCAGACATCCTGGTTACAAGAAACAGAAATCTATGAGGGCAGTGCTTATTAATAACATTTGGAAGGGGAATGGCCTTTTGTTTCTCTAGAGCTGTATGGACCAAACTGTGCTTTATCAAAGTCTTATCAATTTGCAGTGGCAGACTGTCATCTGGACAAAAAATGATTAATAATAAATGCAGCATTCCATGTTCATTTAGTGAAGATCCACAACACAAGGTAGCATCTTTAAGGTTCTGAGCCACCCTGTAATAAACAAACTAGATTAAAAAAATCTTAAATATATATCAGCACAGAATTCTTTTTCTAAAGAGCTCCTCAGAGTACATTCAAGTTAAGATGGTCACCTGACATGAAATAATTCTATTCCACCTTCCTCTGATACAGGCATGGTATATTCTAGCACAGAGGTATGTCTTTGTGGCTCACAATTTGTCTAACAAATGAACATGTGAACTAAGCCAGGCCAATTACAGGACATCTGAGAATTAAATGATGAATCTGGGAGACAGACTTCCCTTGCCTCGCAGGCTGTGGATCTAAGGCTGTAACTGTTTTCCCCCATAAGTTATTGGAGTGCAGGTTACATGAGTAAGTTCTTTAGTGGTGATCTGTGAGATTTTGGTGCACCCATCACCCATGTATACACTGCACCATATTTCTAGCTTTTTATTGCCCACCCACCTCTCACTCTTCCCCCCAAGTCCCCAAAGTCCATTGTATCGTTATTATATAAGGCTGTGACTTTTAAGGGGCCCAATCTATACTCCTTGCCTCATGGAGAAAGTCGGTTTATGGCAGGACAAGAGCCAACTTAATTCTCAACAAGAGAATTAGCTGAAAGATGCAGAGAAAAAGAGGAGGAAAAAGCAAATAATGGAGAATAATAGGAATTTAATAGGGACAATAATATGGCATTTAAGTCTTTAAATTCAGTCATTTCTGAAGCCAGATTCACCCAACTCGATGTTTGAAAATTTCTTTCTTTCTTTCTTTTTTTTAAAGATTGGCTCACTAATACACACTCAATATCATTTTTTACATAATGCCCAATGACAAACCTCAGCAGTTAAGCCTGACTTGTTAACTAACCCACTCAAAATTGTAAAGGACAGCACATAACTAACCAACTAACCAACAAGAGCAAATGGTGCCCTTGTCTCTGAATGATATACAGATTTTTTCTACTCCTTCATGGATGAAGTCTACATAGATTCTTAGCTTCCAACAAGAGTAAGATAATCAGATACAGTGTGATATTTTGCAAATACCAAGGCAAGCATGTACAAGTTTAAAGTACACAATTCCAAGGGCTGGGGGTAGGTGCTATTCACAGCAGTCTTTAGAGGCTCTTTAGTCTGATGAACCTGACTATGCTAGTTCTCTACACCTGTGCTTCTGCAGAAGAAACAAGGGGCAATCTTCCTCCACCCAAGAAAGCAAGACACTTGTCTAATGCTTCTTTATGTCCTCCAAGAGTGTCTTACCTAGAGAAGGCCTTAATTCATGTTTATGGAATGAATGAAACTCAGGCTGGTCCTGTTCCTTATTAACATGGTTATAGTCAAGGTTGGCTTAAGGAATTTGTAATAAAATTTATTTTCAGCACATTACTTCATGAATGCTATCCTTGTAGATTCATATATATTCAGTGGTTGCTTTTGAGAAATCTAAAAATACCGTCCCTTGGCATTTGCCCTAGAACAGTGTGCTGCCTTGATGCAGCCATAACAGTCATACCATATGGGAGGAAACCTGGGTACTTTCAAACAGACTCCTCTTTTAAAATCAAGTCTGCTGCTGTCGCTGGAGCTTGCAGCCTCCTGAACCTCTTTATTTAGATACAGCATTCCAGGGCCATTATTTCATTTGTAGAGGCATTTTTAAATAGCTTGCAGTTTAGGCTTTTCACCACTAGAGTTCAACCTTGCTCTTATCTAGATGATTTCGTGGAAGAAAACTTTAAATAAATAAAATACAACAGCATCTCCGCAAACAAAACACAAAGAAAATTCCCTAAGTACCTTCTCTAATTCAAATCCTGACCTTTGACTACCAAAAGCCGGCTTTGTTCATGTGCCTTTTTATTTTTTCTGACATGCTTAAGATTTCCTGGTTGGTACTGTCATCAAGGATCAAATTCTTGAAGGCCCTTGCTTAGTTACAAGTAATTTGTCAATGCTTGATAAATAATTTCTCCTTGGATTCAGTTTGTTTACTTCTAAGTACAACCTTTAGCTGAAACTGCCTAGCTAATTGATGGGAGAGCATGCTTCTGGTTGGTAGATCCTGGGTGCTCACAGCAGGGTAGTCAGAGCTCCAGTGAAAGCAGATGCTTCCCTGGGTCTCATAGTTGATCACTAATTTTTTGAGAAGTTTTTTTTTTTTTTAAAATAAATATAGCTTTCTCCATGAGGTTTGGTTTTGATTTCCAAATTCAAGACCTACCTCTTTTCCCCAAGACCTACCTCTTTCCCCCTTCCTTTGTACCCATTGTCTTCAGATATATTTCTGAAGAGACCAAAATCAAGCACACAATTTTGTCACAATTTTGCTAATGGTCAACCTATCACTCCCAGGACCTCTAAGAACTATGCTGTGTCAAATTAGGGATACATAATAATTATAGATGCATAACAAAAGCTAACATTGGGCATTTATTATACACTTGGCACTTCAGATTGTTTGTTTCATGCAATCTTCACAAAAGTCTCATGAATCAGGGATGCTCCTCAGATAAATAAATAGTAATATATATGTAATTCTTTTTGAGATAAGGTATCTGCTCTGTTGCCCAGGCTGGAGTACAGTGGCGTGATCTCAGCTCACTGCAGCCTCCGACTCCCAGGTTCAAGTGATTCTCATGCCTCAGCCTCCTGCGTAGCTGGGACCATAGGCGTGAGCCACCATGCCTGACTAATTTTTTGTATTTTTGGTAGAGACAGGGTTTACGCCACATTGCCCAGGCTGGTCTTGAACTCCTGAGCTCAAGCATTCCACTCGCCTTGGCCTCCCAAAGCACTATATATAAATAATTTCACTAAGGCCACTCAGCTAGTAAGTGGTGGAGTGAGAAGTCAAACACAGGTCTTGACCTGAACATTGTGGTCAATGAGGGTTCTACATTCATATAACCTGAAATTTTTGAGGGCACAGATAAAGAGTGTAATAACAACCCCAATAAAAGGAGTGGCCATGGCTAGGCAGAATAGCAAGAAACTTGCAAGAGATAAGCAGAAATTAAATGATGAAACAAAATGTGTTAACTGGGGTTTTGGAACAGACACAGACACCCTGTACAAATGACTGATGTATATAGGCTTCACCATCCCTAATAACAGAGAACACGCTATCAACATGTAATGTGGTAAGAACTTCTCTCAGTCATACTGGCTAAAATGTTCACCAATTTATTAAAAGGGAGAATCTTAAAATTTATCTTCAAAACTCACTATTTAGAATTTCACAGCTGTGACAAATAAAAATGCTCAGGTTGGCTCTATGAGGAATTATCTAGGGTTCAAGTAGTCTCATCTAACCTTTTTGTTTTCATTTTTATATTCCGGGTTAATGAGTCCTGTGTCCAATCAAATGCTATTATAAGTACTTACTCCTGATAGGCCATTCATTCATCTATTCACTCATTCATTAAATACTTACTAAGCATCTACTACATACCATACATTGTACTAGGTGCTGAGAATATGAAAGAAAACAAAACAAAAAACAAATAAAAATATCTGTCTACATTTTACATTCTGGTAGGGGAGGTAGAAAATGAGCAAACAAATAAGTAAAATGCGTAGTATGTGTGATGGTGATAAATATTACACAGAGAAAAATAAAACTGGGAAGGGAGATAATAAATGCTGTTCAATTTTGTTTGCTTGTCTTGTAACTTGAAACAGAGGGGCCAGAGAATGATAACTATTTTTTTTTTTGTGAGACAGGGTTTCAGTCTGTTGCCCAGGCTGGGGTGTAGTGATCTAATCTCTGCTCACTGCAACCTCTGCCTCTCAGGCTCAAGAGATTCTCCCACCTCAGCCTCCTGAGTAGCTGAGACTACAGGTGCACACCATCATGCTCAGCTAATTGTCGTATTGTTTGGTAAAGACAGGGTTTCACCATGTTGGCCAGACTTGTATTGAACTCCTAACTTCAAGTGATCTGTCCACCTCAGCATCCCAAAGTGATGGGATTACAGGCGTGAGCCACTGCACCCAGCCTAATAGTAGCTCTTGTTTGTGGCCATTCTAGGCAAAGTAGTGGCTAACATTAATTGAGTACTTACTATGTAGCAGGCCTCTTTAATTTATATCTCATTTAATTCTCATAACCACTCTATTTCACAGATAAGGGGCAATAAACACAAAAATCATGTAACTTGTCCAAATCACACAGCTAACAAAAGAAAGTTGTGGACATTTTGAGTCAGAGCCCAGGTTCTTAACCCCACCAGCATGCTTGTCTTTTGGTATTCGCTGCTGCATACTTTAATTGCCTATATAAGAAACAACACCAAGTAAACCACGCTGGCCCAATTTTCCAGTTCTAGTTTGTTTCATTCATGGTAATATAAAAATTAGCTGTTTATTTTCCATAATAACTCCTTAAATATACTTGTTATGTGGAATATATTGTTGTTAGGATTATGGTTTATTTATATATCTAGAATATGTACTCTCTTTATATTAAAACATTTATAGCAGCTGACGAAATTTACTGCAAAATAGACTGATTATCCATAAGAATTATAAATGATAAGAATTATAAATGATAAATAAATGAACTTCGGTAGGTTGTGCATGCAAAGACAAATCGGTTAATGATAAAAACAGAATAAAGATTATCTGCAGGAGCAAGGAGTGCAGGTAATATCAGTCATTTGAGATGAACTCACTACTACTATCAGAAACTGAGTTTGGCTATACATTTCCTAGCTGCTAAGACAGAGTAATATCCACACTAGGTTACATAATATTCATTTTTTCTTGGACAAAGGAAGATAGTAAAGTGACCATGAGAAAAACTTTCTTGCAACTGATCCTTATAAAAGGTTCACAGGCCAACAGTGAAGAATATTTTCAACTTTGCAGGAAGCAAGGACTCCTGCAAGAAAAATGTTTTTACAGTCTTCTATAATAAATGGGAGTGCAAATGAAATTGGCATTTTTGGTGGGGAGAAATAGTTGAGATAATATAATCTAGGTATTCTCTGTTCTGCATACCTTATTTAACAGTGGGTTACAGAATGGGGAAATGGATAGTTAACAGTTTCCATGGATTCTTCCTCAAAATGTTAATTACAGTAAGCAAACCTTTGACAGGTGTCATATCAAAATTAGTTTCATGACTAGTAAAAATATAATAAGACTAATAAAAACAACAGCTGCTACAAAATGACAATGGCAGCTAATAACTACTGCATACTTATCAGGAGGCAAGATCTGTGTCGAATATTTTACAAACATTATTTCATTTAAGGTATCCCATAAGTTTCGGAGTTAGACACAGTCATATCCCCATTTTAAAGATGAGAAAACTGAGACTTAGAGAAGTTAGGAAAGTTTCCCAAAGTTGCCCAGCTTGTAAGGATCTGAGAGCTCAGATTCAACCATGGTCAGACTGGTTCCAAAGCTTGTGTTTTCATCTACTACTTTGTGGTTACTCTACCACCTTTAGTATATTTATTCCATGTTTTTACTGAGACAGTTGCACAAGACCTGAGGAGACATAAACATTTGAGATCAGAATGCATAGAGGAAAAAAAAGATGTGTTCTCCACTTCCTAGACAACATTAGTAAGTTTAAGAAGACTCAGAACCATACAGATTACATGAAATCAGCGCTACTATTTATCACGATGGACAAAAGAAACGAGGAGCCACACTGCGCACTATCATAGGTCAGACTAGGATCTCGCCTGGAATCCCAGGATGTGAGAAACAGCTGTGACTCAAGGCCAACTGCTGTTTCAGAACCTAGGACAGCGGCACACATCCCTTCCACTAGGGGGCAGGATGGTCATTACATTGTGATTGTTTATAAGCTGAGCCTGATTCTGACAGGCAGCAAGCCAGCTCAATTTCTGTAGCTTCGGAATAGACAGCCAGTGGGGCCAAGTGTCCATGTTTGCCCCAGATAAGAATCTTGGAACTCTTTTAAGTATTTGTGAAAGCATCCGGTGGACACCTTAGGTTTTTGCATTTGGTAACCACAGTGTCAAGAGTTAGAAAAAGTGTAAAATACCAAATATTAGAAGAGCTTTTGGACAGCGCCAGCTTGAAAATGCCTCTCTTAGCCACTGTACTTATGTTGATTGATTTCATATTTACCTATGGACTGACTGCAAATGAATGGTCTTGCTAGGACATTTTTGGAACTATCCTTACCTAGGCTGTGAAAAGTTCAGAAAGGGAAGTTAAGGGAGAACAGTATAACAAAAGTGGCTAATAACATGGGCTTTGGAGTCAGATAGACATGAATTTAGACTTGATTTCACCACTTTTTCACAATGTGAATTTGAGTAAATGATAACCTCTCCCTCTGTACTTCAATTTTGTCAACTATAAAATAGAAATGGTATAGCAGATATCTTACAGGATTGTTATGATGACTAAATGAATCTCTAAAGCACTTGGCTGGAAGTCTGGCATACAAGGCTCAATGATCACCATGATGATGATGAATCTGCTATTGAAGAAAAAAATAATAACCTTAGCATGTCAATTTACATTACCCAATATAGTTCATGCATCTCAAACAAATATAAGAAATGTATATAAATATTCACTGGTTCATTTACTCACTTACTTATTCATCAAACATTTATCAAACATCTGTAGTTTACCAGGCAAGGGGAATACAAAGACAGTCATTAAGAAAGCTCACAAACATTCTAGCATACAATAATAAGTGCTTTAGCCAATGAAACAGAGAAAGACATACATTGTTGTCACATAGTAGGATCAAAAGCCACTCTTATACTTTGCCGTTTGATATGGTTTGGGTGGGCTCTGTGTCCCCAAATCTTCTCTCAAATTGTAATCCCCACTTGTTGATGGAGGGACCTGCTGGGAAGTGAATGGATCATGGGAGTGGTTTCCCCCATACTGTTCTCTTGATGGTGAGTTATCATGAAATCTGTTTGTTTAAAAATGGCACTTTCCCCTTTGTTCTTTCTCTCTCCTGCTGCCTTGTGAAGAAGGTACTTGCTTTTCTTTCACCTTCTGCCATGATTGTAAGTTTCCTGAGGCCTCCCCAGCCATGTGGAATTGTGAGTCAATTAAACCTTTTCACTTTTCAGATATCTTAGAGCAGTGTGAAAATGGACTAATACACTATACTTTCCTTCTCTCCCCTAAAACAATGCATGATGTTACAGATAGCATCTTCTATGCCAGTCTGGGTCTCTGAATGAGAATGATAGCAAAGTACAGGAGAGACACCAGCTGACTTTTGATGGAAATAAAATGTGCACAAGAAATCAACTGTTTATTATAAGTCATTTAGATTTGGGGTCATTTACTACCTCAGCAGAAACTGGGATATCCTAAATGATGTCAGGCTGCTGCTTTCAAAACAACCTACAATGGTGGAATCGATGCATGGACGCAAACAGGTAAACAATCATGCAAACTGCAGTATAAATGCTATAAGAGATGTGGGAGTGAAGTGCTATTAGGCAGGAACCAAAGTAATAAATTTGTGATGAACTTGAAAGGGTCAATATGCACCTATCTGCTAACAAAATATTTGGTAAGGCTAAATGTGGAACTCCATTTCAAGTAGAGGAAGACACCATCTGAGAGAGACACAGCAATGCCACAGAATGTGGAAAATGTAAGACTTGGGGGAGGGGAATGGTTTGTAATCCCACACTGTAACTTGGAAGGAACATTGAGAAATAGAAAAGTAAGGTGACATTATATTCTAATGACCCAGTGACAACAGCCTTACTAGTGTGCCAACTCAGGTCATATATTGTGTAATATTTGGTTTCATTCCCACTTTTGACCAATAGCTACATACAAGAGGCAGTAAAACCCATATAATTTGGGCAAAACAATGTTGCGCTGGAAATCAGAACCTCTGGCTGCTAATACAGAGTATATCAATCACGAGAGGAAATCTGAACATATTGTTGTCTCTAGACCTCCATTACCTTATTGATAAAATGAATGGAAAAAACCTAGATTATTCCTGATCACTTCTATCTCTAAGACTGTTTCCTACACTTGAAATGTAACATTTGAAATCTTCATTGTTTGAAAAGATTCCACCTGGGACATAAAACCAGGCTATTGACTTGTTATAAATGGAGAGCTATTTGATTGCATCATAAACTGTAATAGATCCTGTGGAAGTGGGGAAGCCACTCCTGTCTCCTTGGAATTAGTGCACCCTCAAATTCCAATGGATTGAGGGCTTGCTCTGGTGGCCAGAGGCTCCTCGGCCCCATTGAATAGGTTGGAAATCCAGAGAATAATCCCTCTTGGAAGCAGCCATGAACAATGACTATTCTAAGTTGGTAGACAAATGCCTAAGTTCTCTCCTCTACAGGTAGGATAATTCTGAAGTTGGACATCCTCAGAATTCCCCAGCAGGACTGAGTTTCCATTGCTCACATAACTGGTTTGACAATATACATTTTATTGGCTACCTCTGCTTTCCTGTGTCACTCCTCATTCATCTACCGGTGTTTTCTAGATTCACCTCTGAAATAAAACATCTGCACTCGAATTCTTGTCTCAAGACCTGCTTCTAGGGAACCCTAAGACATATACTAACACACAGGTGACAGTACAACTACACTCCACTGTCAATAATTTTTATGATTGGTTTAAATGTACATCCTACACTTGGATGCAAGTAAAATCACATTTTCAATTAATTAAATCTGGCTTTGGGCTGGGCGCAGTGGCTCATGCCTCTAATCCCAGCACTTTGGGAGGCCAAGGCAGGCAGATCACCTGAGGTCAGGAGATCGAGACCAGCCTGGCCAATATAATGAAACCCTGTCTCTACTGAAAATACAAAAATTAATTGGGCATGGTGGCACACAACTGTAATCTCAGCCACTTGGGAGACTGAGGCAGGAGAACTGCTTGAACCTGGGAGGTGGAGGTTGCAGTGAGCCGAGATCATGGCACTGCACTGCAGCCTGGGCGACAGAGCTAGACTCCATCTCAAAATAAATAAATAAATAAATAAATAAATCTGGCTTTGAACTCTAACCTAAATGCTCATCGTTCAGACTCTCATAATGATTCAAAGGTGAACAACTCCACTCCCTCTATGCCAAACTGGGGCATGGAGATTTTGCAGTTGTTCACAAATATGTAAAATCTAATGTGCAGTCTCTATCATAGATGTGTTGCTTTACTGTAGCCCTATGACCTCCTGGACACTTTGGAAACCCATTATTTATTTCTTCTATGGAAAGCCCCATTTTGGTTTAAGGCACTCCACCTTGTCCTCCTCTAACTTCCAGCGCTGGTAGCCATCTTCTCTGACTTTGAAGGTCTGAAACAGGAAAACTAAATCTTTCATGTCTGAATGTGTGAGTTTAGGTTGAATGCGTGTGTGTGTGTGTCTGTGTGTATCTGTGTGTGTGTGAGAGACAGACACACACACACACACACACAGAGAGAGAGAGAGAGAGAATGTGTCAGAGACAAACAAAACAGAAAGGATAACTTAATTTTCTCCTGAAAACCCAACAATGCTCTCTCTTTCTGAATAGGGGAAATAAAATGTTTTATTCCCCACTACAGTTCCCCAAAAGAAATGAAACTAGTGTTGAGATGTGTGTGGCTGTTACTGCTGTTAAAATAACTCATCCTATATCACCTTGTGAAAGTCTGAACTTCAGGTGCCTAGGAACTGGTAGGAATAGAGAAAAAGGAAAAGGCAAACAGGCATTATCTCCTTTTAAGATAGAATAGAAGACTTTTAAATATTACTTTTGCATAAGAGGAGTTCAAATCTTCATCTTCATGATGTTGCACTCCCTTAGGTATTAAGTTGTGAGTAGGTTGTCTATTTCTTTATATACTAGACTTGGAAGAGATTACCATTATATAGTGGCAGAGGTAAAATGGGTCAGGTACTTTTAGTGGCCTGACCACTCTCTGAGAATAATTTTCTTAGTAGATGTAACTAGGATTTGAGACTAGCCCTAGTAAATAATATGGCCATTTTAATAAACATGCTGGATACCAATTCTCCTCAGATGTATGAAAAGAAACCCTCTTGGGGCAAAAAAAAAAAAAAAAAAAAAAAAAAGAGTTCTAATATGAAGACATTTCATTTTCAATGAGGTAACCTCTTTTCTCTTTGCACTGTCATACATAGCTTCCATGTAGAGCCAAAATGTTAAATATTTGAAAAAGGGAGAATTTATATACCTGAACAAGGGTAGTCAGTTCTGTTAATTAGCAGGCTGCTAATGATGTCAGAGTCACACCTTTGATCTGTATCCAATTTATCAATTTCCAGTTGATCTTTATTTTCTCCTATCAATCCCCTGCTGACCATCTGCCTAATGCTTTCAAAGGGGTGACTAGTTATTTGTCTGGCTATCAATCCAAATATCACCACAAGAAAAATCAAAACAAAACCCTTAAACAACATATTCTGCTAAGATGGAACAGGAAATAAGTGAGTAGCCACAATATTTTTCATTGGAAACATGAGGTTATAAGTGATTTGCTTACTGGTAAGGCAATTCATGCAATTCCACTGAGTTACTTATGAACACAATCTGATCCTAGTTGTCATGGCAACATACAAAAAAAGTGGAAAGAGTTCACGATTACATTTTCTTGAAATGATCCAAAATATTAACTGTAAGTATGTGAATTCTGTAGAAAATGTTATTTAAACTTTTTCTCGGAATCTCGGAGCTGCTGCTGGATTCCAAGAGATGTCTGCCTGCAGCTGTTCAGGCATTATAATCCCCCTCTGCGATGAAAACAGAAAAGTGATGAAGATTTGAAAAAAAAAAAAAAATAGAAGTCTTGCTTCACCCTCAGGACATCTTTCTCTAACACCCCCCTCCATTAATATGCAAGGCGTGAAACATTAAATGTCACATCCATGTCATACTCTAATGCCACTGAACTGTGGAATCAAAGTGTAGAATTCTTTTGCCAATGCGACTGGGGCTAAAAAGAAATCTCACTAACCAGAATAAAAGGTCAAACACATAATTCTTAGTTTTCCTTCAAATTTTCTACCAAAATGAGGACAAATTTGGGGGGAAAAATCCAAGGCTTTTAAGACATAATTTTCTCAGTGTTCTAGTAGAAAAGAGTGCCCTGAATAAGAAGGTCACAAAAACCACCAAACACTCCTTTATCATATGTGAATAAAAACCTATAGCTTCATCTAAGAAAGGAAACTCATAAAACCTTTTAGGAAGAGAGGCCACTGTTGTATCTTTCTCTGAAATATTTTTTATTGGTATTGTTTTTCAGAGGAGAGATCTGATATTTTCTCTCACAATCATGCACTTAAAAATGGTACTATGAAAGGAATAAAGTTAGCCATTGATCATTATTTTCCTTCCCAGCAAAACAGAACGCACTCTATCAATGAAGGCCCATCAGTATTTAATGCTGGAACTGTCTTGCACGTGACTCTCATATCTCTACTTCTTGCATTGATGAGATTTCAACTGGGTTTAGTGACTGAGAGTTTGTGTGAGAATTTGAACAAGGCTAATTTTCCCATTGGTTTACCCAAAATGGTCTGCAACTGTCAGCATTTCTGTGTGCAGGCTGCTAGGTGGGATTAAGTATATACGTCCATCCACTTCTCAGCGGATACAAGTTCTCAAGGTCACCCAGGAACATTTCTATTCCAACATGATGACTCTGTAGGCTTTGGTGTAAGCACATAAGCAACACTAGAGTTGTAGGGTGCTGCTCTGTTCTCGTGGGATATGTAAACACTCAGTTGTTCCTAATTTGTTATAGGAAATGGGTATTAGGAATTCGCTTTTTCTCTAGGCTGCTACTCGATAATTCAACTAGTTCATTCTCTTCTACCCTCTAACATGAAGAGAATTCATTACTCCAATTTTACACCAGTGTTTTCCATCTTTCTGTGGGTGCAGCACATTTTCAAAGACAAGCATCTGAGCAGCACTCCTGAAGTCAACAGTAATTTCAACCTAAAGCTTATTACAAAAGGACAATATTTTGTAGCTTCAGTAAATGTGTCCACAATGTTGCCTTGTTCTCTTGGTCACCCTCACACCCTGTCTTTTTAAGTAAGATTGTTGTGCTGATCGATTCAAGAATTGGGTGCTGGGAATGTAGTACTGGTGAATAAACAGACATAGCTGCTGTCGTCATGAAATTTATGTGATGGAAATGGAGACAGGAGCTAAGCAGATAATTACACACACTATTTAGCTGCATTGTGATCAGGTTAAAGGGGAGAAAGACAAAACAAATGACAAATGTAAAGATTGTTACGAGTAAACATTTTCTCTGTTTCCTTTCCTCCTTCTCTTTCTCCTTTAAAAAGCTTGGGGAAAAGTGATCAGTATATTCTGTTCACATTACCAATCAGCAACTGTTAAATACCCTGACAACACCAGATGTCGACTCCAAAATGAATGGCATCTGGTTTAGTACATGAGAAACAGCAGAAGCAAGTGCAGGCCTGGGGTCTTAAATGTGCCCTGAGATATCTTAGAAGATCTAGGGGAATTTTAGGATGGTATTAGCAACTGGTAGTCCAGCAGCCTGAGTCCTCTGGGAATTTGCTGTGGTTTCAACATGCTCCCAGAGATACTGCTATCTCTCATAGCCTTCATCAAAAGCAGAGTGTTCACCAAAGTCAGCCTTGTACCCTTGTGATCATGGCACACCGCTAATTAAAGGTAAGAAACAAAACAGAAATAACATGTGAAGCCCTTGCCACTCTGAGGAGATCTGTGAATGTCAGGGAGAAGAAAAAGCAACTTTGAAGAACCAGTGGGGGAATGAAAAGCACTGGATGGAGAATCAGGGGAGGTACGTTCTTGTCCTGGCTCTGTCTCTAAAAGGTTGCTCTGAAATGGTGGGCAGTCAATTCAACCTCGCTGGCTCTCACCCAGAGGTGAATGAGGTGGGTAGATCACCTCTAAAAAAGACAGGTTAATGAAGTGACTAACAAAACAGACTTTGGAGACAGTGAGATTCGGACTTGCATCACTTCCCTCCCATTTTATTAGGTGAGCAACTTAGGAGGGTTACTCAGCCCTTCTAAGCCTCAGTTTCCTCATCTGTAAAGCAGAGATGATTGTAGAACATACCTCAGGATTGTTTTAAGGATAGAATTAAATAAAGCAAAGTGCTTGTCACAGTGCCTAGCTAAGTGATAAGTATTAGCTATTTTTTTTAGTTTAGAAAATTTATGTAATTTCATTGCTTTGTATCTAAATTAAGGTAAATGAGCAGTCATGTAACTTTTCATATAACCATGTAATGATATTGAAAAATTCCACTTGCCATTTCTTTTTATCAGTTTGCACTCTTGAGGTGTGTGTGTGTGTGTGTGTGTATCAATGTATGCATGGATGGATAAGGACACTTATCCGTTTAGTAAGTATACACAACAGAGTTTTGATATGAAAATAACACTCTGCTAGTGCTATTACCATGTAGATACAAGTACAATCTAACTTTCACTTCTTGAAACATAATTGGGGGTGGGTAAGAAACACTCACAAAATAAGAGTCTAAAGAAATAATCAAATGCCAAATTAGAGGAAGAATGGCCAGTGCTATGGGATACAAACAAAAACACTGAAACCTCACTATTAATTTACTGGCTTTACAAGAGAATTAAATTAGGACTTTATTTAAAGAGATTAATCATAGAAGTATTAAAAAGGGCCTCTATTAGACAGCCTGGCTCGCAAAGCATTCCTCTGATCTATAATTAAAGGAACATTCCTGTGTGTATATAAAGTATAAGCCCTTCTTCATTCAGTGTATTGTATCACAAAAGGATAAAAAATGAAACATTAAAACTTGTTATAAATTACATTATTTGTCACCATTTATAAAATCTATAATTTGGGGGCTTTGGTCAAATAAGATTGATCTGTTGGTGTTATCACTTGATTAATAAAAATAAGTGTTTCCAAGGTATGTGTTGGTCTCTATGCAGCAGAGATGTTTGCTATTGTTTGAAAATATTAAGGTGGTATTATTTAGTCCTCAATCAGTGGTCTTGGTAATTAAATTTCATTGATTTTATGACCTTTTCTATTCCCTTTATAATTTCAATGATAAAAAGGTAGCATCTAGGTTCTACCATAAATTGCAGCTTGGTGCATGGACATGTATTGTGGTGATTACTTTCTCCTGCTGTGTACCACTGACAAACACAGCTCAGGGCTGTCCATTTATCAAGCCAATAGATACTGAAAAAGGCATGTGGATCACTCCATTCTCCAAACTTAGTGGGTATCTTAATTCGGATTCACCTTCCCCTGGGCTCCCAGTGGAAAATTCCTTGGGCCACTGCTTCAGTGGAACTTCATCCCTGATACGGCTGTTTTTTTTCCAGGAAGTATGATGGTTATATTTGTTTCAGATCCCATCTTATCACAAGATTTCATCTGCCACCACACTAGAAGGGGTAAAATTTTTAATAACCTTCATCTGCCACCCCAAACACCTCAGAAATAATTTTCTTTAAAATATCACAATTACTGATTATCTAAAACAGATTTTCTCTTTTAATTTATTCATATCATCTTTCAGTTTAGCCTCCTCCAGGATAACTATATAGCTGATTCCCATATGCAGCAGGAAAGTCAGGAGCCGAGCTTTGCCTGCTGCTGTTCCCGAAGAGTGACTACTTACCACTAATGCCTCATCCATTGTCAGCTGTTCACCAGTCACTACTGAGTATATTCCAGGCACGGTTTTATGTCCTATACATGGGTTATTTTGTTTGATCCTCCAAGGGATGCATGGGGTGGGTATTTTCTTAACCTCTGTTATTCTAATGGGTATTATTCTCTATTATTCTGATGGGTATTAACCTCTATTATTCTGATGGGTAATGAGGCTCAAAGAGATAAGAGACTTACCCACAGGACCTCAACTAGGAACTGAAGGCAGTGGCATTTAAAAACCCAGAAGTCCTGGTGCTGAAGCCCATACTGTTAATCACTATAGTGCATGTTTGCTCACCTCTACAAACACTGGCCAAACACTGGATCATCATCTTGCATTGAAATAATTTTCCTGTTGCATAGTTTATACAGTAGTAAAATAGAGAACAGACTCTGGACTCAGACTGCCCAGTTTTTAATTATTACTCAACTATATTATCCCTATGGCCTCGAGCAAGTTATTTAACCTCTTTGAACTCAATTTGCTCCTATTCCAAGATGGGAAAAACAACAGGATCTTATTCTAAGGGTGGGTGTTTGGGAGGATTTAACATGATAAAACAGGCCCACTTAGAATAATGCCATGTGCTGAGTGCTCAATAAAGATTACTGAGTATTATTATTACGGTATAATTATCAAATATTATTATTCAATAAAATAGGGATGTGACACTGTTGTCAAAAGAAACATCAAGACATCTAATAATTTAGGGCTTGCTGAGTGAAGGTTGTAAAGAGGAAACAGGAGAGAGGGCAGGTAGCTGCACACACACAAAAAGAAAAAGGCAAAATACTGAGAAACAGGTGCTAGAGGAAGCCGTTTCAGCCAAACCCATCACATAGCTTCCAGCCCCATGGAATTATTATGATTTCCCTTTCCTATTAAGGATTCACATCTGGATATAAAGTTCAAATGCAGACTTTGTCGGAATGAGTGTGCGCAAGAGCTGCTTCCACAGAAATCTTAGCTGCTGTTTACAGCGCTCGGGTTTTATGTCTCTTATTTTCTCCTGAATTATTTATCCTGAGCATCTGTGTTACATTATTTTTATGTAACGTCACAACGGAAATGGGAGAATGGGCGCTCTTTTCTTGTTTGCCCACTGACAGTAAATGTGCCCTGCAGCTTCCAGGTGTCTTTTCTGCCTTTCTTCACTCACTTATCGAGCTATCTCTCTGTCAAGAGGGGCACATCCTGTCTCCTTGGGGGCTGAGTGAAGCCAGCCTCCAGTCAGCTTGGGGATAACAGATGGTCCCAGCTCCACTTAAAGATAAGACCAATTGATCTTTTATAAGAGCTCCACAGCTCAGTAACCATGATTGCCTAAGCAACTGATACTGCAGACTGAATTTCATTTTTCAACCACCAAAACACAAATGTTCTCTGCAGGTGGGCTTGGAATCCCATGGCCCAGACTAAACTGGAAACTTCCTGGACATCTTGACTATTTGGCAAGCTATTTCAGAGGTCCCCATCTAAAGTTTTTACAATGAACCTAGAAAGAGTAGTAATTATTATTCAACAATACTAATATGTGTGAGGCATCTAATATATGCTAGGAACTAAGTCACATACTTTACCTTGACTCATTAAGATTTACTACAACCCTACGAGATAGGCATCTTATTCCCATTTTTAAAAGATGGAAGACAATTAAGTTCAGATAAATTGAGTTGTTCAAGTTCGATATCAATGAAGCACTAAAACTAAGATTCAATCTAAATCTTAGCCCATGATCTTTCCTACTTCTTTTTGACTAGAGTTTGCATGATATGTCCTTTTTGTTTTAACCAATCTACGTCTTTATATTTAAAGTAGTTTTCTCTAAGTGGCATATAATTGAGTTTCATATTTTATCCAATTACACAATCTCTACATTTTAATTAGATTTTTAGACCATTTATATTTAATGTAATGTTTGGGTTTAAACTCAATGTTTGCATTTAAATCTTCCATCTTACTATTTATTTCCTATTTGTATGATCAGTTCTTTGTTTCTATATTAATATTTTCTTGCCTTCTTTTGGATTGACTATTGTTTATCATTTCATTTTATCTCCACTATGGGTTCATTGGCTCTTTATTTTTTGAGTGGCTGCTAGAATTTATAATACATACTTATCACAGTTTATCTCCAAATGATATTATATTACTTCATATATTACAGCAGAAAAGTTCAATTTCTCCCTTTTTGTACTATTGTTATATATTTTACTTCTGCACAGTCTGTAAACCCCATGTTATTATTTTTGCTTTAAATGTTCAAATATTTAAGGAGTGTTAAAAATAACAATTTTTTTTTTTTTTTTTTGAGACGGAGTCTTACTCTATTACCCAGGCTGGAGTGCATGCAGTGGCACAATGTCTGCTCACTGTAAGCTCTGCTTCCTGGGTTCACGCCATTCTCCTGCCTCAGCCTCCCAAGTAGCTGGGACTACAGGCGCCCACCACCACACCCAGCTAATTATTTTTTTTTTTTTAGTAGAGACAGGGTTTCACTGTGTCAGCCAGGATGGTCTCAATCTCCTGACCTCGTGATCTACCCACCTTGGCCTCCCAAAGTGCTGGGATTACAGGCGTGAGCCACCATGCCCGGCCTGAAAAAAAAAAAAATCTTTAATATTTACTCTCATAGTTACCATTTTTGGTGCTCTTTCTTTGTGCAGTTCCACATTTTCACCTTGCATTATTTTCTTTCTGCATGATAGAAGATCTTTAAATAATGTAGTAAAAATCATGGGGTTCCATAGTCTGCTTATGGCTGTTGCTATGAAGAAATTGAGTTCCAGTGTCAGCATCAGGGGTCTCTATTGTATTGTACATCATAAGTGAGATGAACCATGTTGAAGCAGACAGCTGAGCCACAACTGTAGAAATGGTCATTCCCTATACCCATAAGCTGTAAACTTTGGCCAAAGCATGGAATGGGGTCCTAATGAGAAGATGTCCATCAGAAAGGCAAGTTTTTGATCTCCTTGTCCTTGAACAGTTCGTGGATGAGAAGGAGTTCAGATTGCAATAGCATTTCAAGAATCCTTTCCTACCCTGTCTACATGTTAATGTCCTTTAGAAGCAGATGTCTAAAAAGTAGAGGACTTCACCAGCCAGGTGGATGTTTAAGTCAGCTGGGAATCCTAAAAATGGGGGTGTGTCTTCTATAAAGGAGTTGCTTATCAGTCCTCCAAAGACCAGAAACCAACTCAGCCTTAGGAAATCTTCCATTCAGTCGTCATCATTTTGCATGAAGAGCAGAGTCCGGAGCCAGGCACGGCCATGGCTCAGCTCCAAGAGCTAGTAATGATTATGATGGCAAATGATAATGATAAATAATATTAATGGAAAATTTAGTAAGAGCCAAGCATTGTTCTAAAATCTTTACAGTTACTGATTCATTCGATGCTGATAACCCAAACAGTAGCTACTATTGCATATTATTATTTTCATTTTCAGGGCACAGAGTACTTAAATAACTTGTACAAGGTTGTGTGGTTATTAAGTGTCAGAACTGGGATTTTAATTATGGAAGGTTGGCCTTAGAGCCCATGCTCTTAAACACATACTATGTTGGAATGCTTCTAAGCAAAATGGAGCTCCTCACCTTGCCCAAAGCTGCCTCACTTTCTTCTTCACAATCTCCAGTATCCTAGGTTCCTTTGCTTACTGACTCCAAAGAAGCAACAATCACTTGGTTCTACCTGGTCTGAATGGGTCTCATTCATTTAGACAAAGAGGAGGGCCACTGAGTCTCAATGCTTCAAGGTCTCAGTTTTAGGTTTTTCACATTGGCCAAGACTTTTCAGACCTCTTTCCCTGAGAGTGTGTAGAGGGTGGATAGTGTTTTGTTTTGTTTTGTTTTGTTTTCATTGAGCTCATGCTTCTTGTGTTACTTCAGAAGGTATGTCCTGAGCCTGCAGACTGAAAATTCTGGCTTAGCTGGCCTTCAGAGCTCTAGCAGCTGAGCCCTCTGGAAAACTTAGCCCTGAAAATAAGCGATACTTGCCTAGTAAATCTCATCACAGCTGGCACAACTTGCAGAGTTGAGTCTCTGTAGAAAGCACAAGCGACTAAAAGACACGGCCTTTATGGATTTGGGATCCTAAGTTAAACAGTCCATAATTTTCATTGGTATGGCATTATTTTGGAGGAGAGTCCTGAGATATCATTCTTAAAGAGGAGGTATTTCTATCATAGCAGATTGGTGGTCCTGGAGACCTTTGACTGATGACATGCAGAATCATAAACTGAAGTGTCTTGTATGCTAAATTTATTCAGGAAAATAGAGATCCCAGTCTCTGAAGACGTGAAGATTGCAGCTAAAACTCATGTGGAGCTGCCTTTGGAGAAGTCTTAGGGCTTGGATTATGGAGACTAGGGCCAGGACGTGATTATGGACAGGGCATGGGATGTCTTACATGAAAAAGAAAGAGAGATTCTGGGATCTCATTTCCCTGTGTTGCTGAAAGTCTTGTCTCTCCTTAGGGACTGCCTGAAATTCAATTCAATGATATTCCAATTCAAATGCTGCTAGTCACAACATCCCGCCTGTAATGTCAGATGACAAGGTGATCCTCAAAGTGGCAAGACTGGTTTAGGGGATTCATGGGAAAGAAGAAAAGGTATGCCATTTGGCAAGCTGTTAGTTTGGGCAATTTTGCTGCTTGACAGACAGTACTTTTGTCCCAGAACGTCACAGGAAACAGAGCAAATCCTGGAGACACTCAACTCTCTAGTGTTACCATACACTGAATTAGGATTCTATCAAATTTTCCAACAAACAGAGTAATCAATGTCTACAGATAGCTATGTGACTTTAGGCATGAGTGCCAGGATTTGTCGTTAACAAACTACCTCATTATCTTTGATTTGTACACCTTTCTGAGATGGTGGGAATGGAGAAGGAAAAACATATGTCATTATATTTATTCTGCCATTATTAGCTCCATAAGACTACTTAACTCCAGATTAATTTTGTGTATTAAGCTGTCGTGACTCTGGTGTAATCCTTCCTGTTATGACAGTAAGATTTGTTTTTAAAAATATATGATACATGATGCAGGATTTGAGTGATCATTTTGGTGACCAAGATCATTAAAAAAAAACCAGTAATGTTCCTGGATTTGGATAACAAGGACCCAAGACCCTTACTTTAGTGGCCTCACATATCAAAATACTGAAAAAATAAACTTACTAAAAATCATGTGGCCCTTCTGTCAACTGGGATTTAGCCCTCCACACTGTTGCGCATGATCCATAAGTTTAATCATACCCTCTTGGGACTGACCCTATTCAGGCTCAGGAAATGTTTCTGCACATCTCCAATGTACTCAAACAAAAGATGATTTCTACCAAGTATCATAAAGATGTTTGGGTTGAGCAGCCTGGATGGAATTGGAGACTGTTATTCTAAGTGATGTAACTCAGGAATGGAAAACCAAACATCATATATTCTCGCTCATAAGTGGGAGCTAAGCTAGGAGGACACAAAGGCATAAGAATGGCACAATGGACTTTGGGGACTCAGGGAAAAGGGTAGGAGAGGGGTGAAGGGAAAGGGTAGGAGAGGGGTGAGGAATAAAAGACTACATATTGGGTACAGTGTACACTGCTTGGGTGATGGGTGCACCAAGATCTCAGAAATTACCACTGAAGAACTTACTCATGTAACCAAACACCACCTGTTCTTCCAAAACCTAATGAAATAAAAAATAAGTGCTTCTGACACAGTAGCCAGATGTTGCTGTGGAATGTGGGAAGATCTTGTGAGCTAGAAGAGCTTAGGTCAGAGATAAGACAAATTAACTTGTATAAATCCTTCCTTCAGATTGTAAAACTGCAATGTATTCTTGCATAAAGAAGCATCATAAGCATCATTTCCACTTATGTTGAATATCCATTTTCTTTATACTCTTGGTTTTCCAATTTACAGCTTTAGAAATATTTGCAAGTTATCATGGTATTCACAGCAAATGCCTATGGAAGCTGGGGAATATTTTGCTACATTAAATTATCCATATTACTGCTAAACATGTATGTACACCAGTCTACTCTAGACTTCATGCATGAACTGTGTCACCAGTGGTTTATATGGGCAACTCAGTGGATGCTGAAGCCTGACATTACAAATACTATTATTTTTATAAATGCCGTCAAGATCATTTAATTAAAAGAGAACATAAGATTTTAGTTTTTAAATATAATCTTGAGTTATAATGTATAATTATAATTACTATTTTGACTTTTAATTTTAACAAATACTTCTGAATAATTAAAAAGTAACTTTTTTGAAAACACTTAACAATGACTTTAAGTTCAATTTTTACCATTTAATTTAGTTCGTATTTTTGATGAAATATATTAAACATATAAGCAGATTGAATACTATTCCATTTAATTTTCTAATCCTTTAGATTATCATTGTCAATAGAATATAAAATAACTAAAATTATGATTATGGCAATATAATTAGTAATTTTGCTAAAATGAAGGCCAAAACATTTTTGCAATAAATATGTAATCATAGAATAATTATGTCCTGATTTTATTACTCATCTAAACATCACTATCTTAATAACCGAACACCCAGAACAGAACTTATTAACAATTAAATTCAGTTGCCTTTAATATTTGGCAAACAGCCACATAAGATACCTTTATACATATTTTTATTTTGCATAATGAAGTTATATTTGCCATGGTAGGAAGATAGAATTAGTTTTATTTAATAGTCTGTTAGATGAATTTATAGCTTTTAAACATTTAGAGCTATTGTATATGGGCTTCCACTTATTCTCTTGCCCCAGGGCCCACAAATGTCAGGGTCACAATTGAGGGAAACAAAAATTCTTTGCAAACTCACAATTTGTGACATATATCTCTTGAGGAGGGACTATTTACAGTATTGCCTCCTAGATGCATCCTCAGCAAAAACTTTTACTTGACATGAGCAGTTCTATTTTTATAGCTAAAATGTTGTGGACCTTGATTCACTCTCCAATTAACCTTGGCAAACTTAGAAGATGTGGGGGGTTTGAAGAACTTATAATTCCTTTCTGCACACACCACCCATGAATCCAGTTCACACACCTGTCACTGATCTTGCGCAGCCTCGGGAGCCTGCTCTGCTGCTGTCCTCCTCAGACCAAACTGGATCTCTATCCCTTTTCAGAGGCCCCCTCCTCCTTCCTTTACTACTCTGGACCTTTCTCTACCTCAGCCTCCTCTACAACATCAAAATTCTCCCAGTTTGTTTCCCATTCCTCCTGGGCTTGCTCTCTGCCTTGCATTAAGGTTTTCCCACGTCCAGAGTGAGCTCATTAAATCTCTTGCCTTGGAAAGGAGTGAGGTGACAGTAACAGGGAAGGTTTGAAGTTCTTCTGAGAGCAGAAATATGGCAGTTAACTCTGGATTCAGGGAAGTAAGTACTTCCAGGCGAGAGGAGAAAGGTCCGTGTATCAGTTTCTTTTGCTCCACAATGAAGGTTGAAGGTGGAGATGTGCAGAATCCCAACTGTGTCCTTCCTTGTTACGGGAGCCACTGTAAATGGGCAGTTTGTAATTTCATAAGTGGCAGGATTATTTATCTATTAATGTATGTTTATTTTTGCTGTAGTTTTCCCTTCACCCACTCCAAGCAAGTAGCCAGTGTTTGTATGCCTTGTATTGGGGAATTTTGCAGGGTCCAATAAGAAATGGCAGGAAGTTGACTCTCTTTCTTTTCTTCTGTGAAAGCTTGAGCTTAGGGAAAATATGATGTTAGGCATTTCTAGGGAGGAGGAGGGAGAGGTAGCTATATTTGAGGATGGCAGGAAAAGAAAGAGAGGTGTTTTTTTTTTTTTTTTCCCCCCCCCATCCCTTGACTGGAAAGCAGATGCAAGTCAGCGGGCTCCATGAGCACTGGAGACTGTGTCCTGCCCCATAACAGTTTCTTACAGATAGATCCATAGTTTTAAGGGCATGCCTCACATGTATGTTTAAGAAAATTGAACCCTAGCTCAATTCTCATTCTTGCCTGTGCCTCCCAAACCCAACACACAGTTGCTGGTTTTAAGCAACCTTGTGCATGTAGACAATGAACACAGCAGTAATAACTGTTATGGATCAAAACCCTGATGCCTTGGCACAAGACGAGGGTATGGGGAGTTCCAGCAATGACAAAGAGGCTGAATTTTCAGCTACTCCAGTAGAATCAGGGCTCATGGTTTAATGTAAGTTTGTTCTGTTAAAAAATAACTTTTAGCTTTGGAATAATTTTAGATTTACAGAAAAATTGCAGAGTACAGAGAGTCCCCAATGTACACCTCACCCGATTTCCCTATTGCTATCCTCTTATATTACCATGGAACATGTGTCAAAACTAAGAAACTGACACTGATACATTACTATTAACTCAACTCCAGACTTTATCTGGATCTCACCAGTTTTTCAACTGACGCCCCCTTCCTGTTCCAAAATCCCATCCAGGGTACCACCTAGCATTTAGTTGTCATGTCACCCCATCTCTACTGGTCTGTGGTAGTTTCTGAGTTTGTCTGATATTTTTCTTGTGATTACACTGGGAATGTGGATCTTTGGAACAAATGCCACCAAGATGAAGTGGTCTTCTCACTGCATCATATCAGGGGCTAAAATTATTTCCTTTAAAACAAGGAAAATGGACAATTCTCACACATTAGAATTTGTAGGTAAAGATTCATCATTGTCATTTAAACATTCATATACAAAAGAAGTTTAGACCAGTGTTACTTAAGAGCATCATAACTCTAAGCATTGCAATTGAAGGAGAATGCAGCAGCTCTTGCCTTTCCTCTAGGTTGGTCAATATTTCCATCAAGGCTCCCAACAGACTTTCTTCTGTATTCTGCTGTGATTCTGGGATGTATTTAAGTAAGGATTTCTTAAGTATTTGAGGAAGTCTTTTGAAATCTGGTTTAAAATCAAATTCCTTTCTCTCTATACTTTCCATATACCTTTTGGTTAAATATAATTAGTTTTATTTAATCTTCATGAATTTTTTTAAATACATAAACTGAGAACATACTATGTTCCAGGGACTCAAACTAGCATTCTCTCATTGTGGTTTCTAGCTTACAGGAGCTCATTCATAATAACATATCTAGACTGGGTTTTAATAGTGTGGAATAAATTTAGAATTCATAATAAGAACCATGAGAAGGACAATTACCAAGGTTATTAGAAACAATTATTTCTAACCTTATTTTCACTACAACTTTCAGCCTTCAGCACATCCAGGTCACCATGTAGGCATTAATCAAAATGTTTCCTCTAGCCTTGTTGGAAATTCTGACCTGTGGATAATGATTGATAGTCCCTTCCCAGGGATTGGATGGCTGTCCCCTAGAGAGGCTGGACATCTGACAAGGGCAGAGAGCATTCACAAGGCATTCACGATTCTCCCACAGCGGTTGCACATCTGTTCCATCAGGATGACATCCTCCTCTCTTTGTCACAGTTACTTACTCTTATAAGAGTTATTGGATGTTGACATTCTTTGAACATATAGAAATCTAGAGACTTCACAGGATAGATGTTGGCTTTTTAATGATTATTTTAAATAGAAATATTCTGCTGGTCAACACATGCTCAGACAGATGTTCTTTACATAGACGTGTTTTGGTGTGTGATGATGGAGTTATTACAGTAAAAGAGGCTCAAGAGGTTGCAGGTACCTTTATTTCAGCTCTGTCCCACAGAGCAACGGTTGAGTGTACTAGTGGATAGTTTGGGAACAAGGCTACCATCCTTTTGTTTTTCTCAGCCGAACAAGAACTTACTCAACACTCTACCCTTTTCTCTGTTGGAAGTAGGAAGATTTCTGTTTGCTCCCCAGTGGAGTCTTTACCATAAATATCTTTCCCATTACTTATGTTTTCATTCACAAAGAATAGTTTGATAATGTTCTAAAGGAGAAAAACATAAGGGATGTGTGTATGGTTACAACACCCAACAGATACCAAAATGCAAGTTTCACTGCAGTCAGGCCCATGTGAGTCAGGCTATCTTTTGGCAGAGGTAGGTAGAGAACAAATCTGAAGAACAGGGAGGAGATGACTATACCAGTGAATCAACCTTTAAGTGGAGGCTGACTATAGATAATGAATCAGTTAACTTGTTCATTTTCACAAATGCAAATCCTTTGCTAAATAAGGTTGGTTTATACTAATGGGTCTGCCAAGTACAATTTAGGTTGAACCACTAACACAAAGATAAAATAAAAATTCACATTTAATTTTGTTTTCTAAAGATGCAGAAGGAACTGTATGGTCCATGGTCAAGTACAAGTTATAATTGTCCATGCTGTCACTTTCATTAATACGGGTCAATAGAGCTAGAATGTAACACCTATGCAGCATCAGCAGTGCACTAAAAGTATCTCCTGAAGGGCAAGATCTGAATCTGGCAGGATCATTGTTTTCCTCACTAACTTTGCCTCTTTGGAGGTTTTCAGGACTATTCCTTGCAAGCTAAGGAAATAGGAGGAGCATCAAGATCGAAGTCAGCTCTCCCAAGTTTCTTTTCTTTTTTTTTTTTTTGAGATGGAGTCTCGCTCTGTCACCAGTCAGGAGTGCAGTGGTACAATCTCAGCTCGCTGCAAACTCCACCTCCCTGGTTCAAGCGATTCTCCCGCCTCAGCCTCCTGAGTAGCTGGGATTACAGACATGCGCCACCACATCCACCTAATTTTTGTGTTTTTAGTAGAGATGGGGTTTCATCATGTTGGTCAGGCTGGTCTCGAACTCCTGACCTCATGATCTGCCTGCCATGGCCTCCCAAAGGGCTGGGATTACAGGCATGAGCCACCACGCCTGGCCCTCTTTTTTGTTTAATACTACTGACACATTGTTCAAAAAGAGCAAAATACTGAGGCCTGAGGTCACTTGAAGTCAGGAGTTTGAGACCAGTCTGGCCAACATGGTAAAACCCTGTCTCTACTAAAAATACAAAAATTGGCTGAGTGTGCTGGTGCATGCATGTAATCCCAGTTACTCAGGAGGCTGAGGCAGGAGAATCACTTGAACCCGGGAGTTGGAGGTTGCAGTGAGCCAAGATCATACCACTGCACTCAAAATGGCAAGCTGATCAGAGAAATGTTGTAAAATGCCCTGATTATGGCCCTCTTCAATGCTATAGTGTTTTATATGCATTATCCCCATTTTAGAGACAAAGAAACCAAGATGTAGGAAGGTAGAGTCACTTGTCCAAAGTGACAGTAAGTGGTGAAGTCAGAATTCAAACCCACAGAATTTGATGCTAGCACCCAAGTGCTTATTAAGAATCTTTCTCCCTTTCTTTTCTGACCTGAAAAAGATTGCCAAGATAAAATGTATGAGATAAACCTAGATTAAAATCACTGATAGAAAAGAAAACCAATCATTAAATAATCAGGCATTGCAAAGTTGGGTCATAAATTAACTTGCCAGCACTGAGTAGTAACAGAATTAATTGTCTCAGTCTACTTGACTTTAGCTATGTGTTGAAACCAGTCATTTTGCTTAATGATACTTGCAATTTGCTCCTTATCTTCTTGCAATTTTAGGTTACTTTCAGATCAACTGTGTTAGGCAGACGGGCTCCTCTTTCACTATAGAAATACCAGTCCAACACCTTTAGGAGCTATTGGAGCCACAGTTAAGATTGAGCAAAAGAACTGACTTCAGCTCATGAGCTGGCTTTTATCTGTGTGAGAAGAATGGAGGACAGGGTCGGGAGATTTACATTACTTTTCCTTTCACTGTCTTCACTGGAATCTGTTAATTCATGAATTCTAGCCTCCCCTCTGGAATTATGTTTTTTGTTTTGTTTTGTTTTGTTTTGCCTGTTCTCTGGCAAGCCCAGACACAACACTTTCACCTTCCGCCCAGAGAGCAAAATACTTCTCTGAAATGCTTCAACTGTTATCCATCCATCCATCCATCCACCCACCCATCCATCCATTTATCCACCCACCCACCCACGCATCCATCCATCCTACCTCCCACTATCCATCCTTCCACTGTTAAGTGAGACCATATGCATTAAATCAATCTTATACAATCTCATTACATCATAGAGGATTCAATTAGAAAATCCTCAAACCAAATAAATAACTTTACTTATTACCAATTTAAATGGGAGCAAATAGAACAGCTTACTTGTCAGATTCCCAAGGCCAAACAATTGTGAACAGTGACAAACAACACTTTGAACACTGTTGTGGCCATGGAGTGCACTACTCAGATCTTTCTCTTGGGGAAGAGCTGAGAAGAGCATAGTTGGCCAAAAGCCTCCAACTGCTATACCTTCAGACTTACTATGACATTCATGCCAAGGTCATGTTTCCCCAGAGCTACTCAAAGACAGAGTCTAGAACACAGCAGGGGTTCTAGAATTGGGCCATTTCTGCCTGATGTGGAACATGGGTATACCTTATATTCCAATGGAGAATCTTTGCTTGGGTGCTCACCATCAACTGGGTGAGACTTTCTCAGAGCTGTGCTATAGTCAAAGTTGCTTCCTACTCCATACCTCTTCCTTTGCTTTCTCCTTTCAAATGCATCAGACCTGCATTAAAATCTAAAGTTTCCCTTTGCCTACTCCTGCTCCTTTCCTCCTTTATCCTTCATGGCATTTTCCCCAAAAATCTCTTGTATGGCTGATCTCTTCTTGGCATCTGCCTCTAAGAGGAACTCAGTAGAAACAAATACCAACTTTTCATGTTTATGCATATCACTTGGTCCATTTTCAAGCTGTACTCAATCACAATTTGGAGTTTTGTACATCTATACATACATAATTCTAAAATTTAATACTTCATGTTTAAGCTTGCTGTGGAATCTAAATGCCATATATCCAACTAACTGACACCTTTACTTGATACATCCATTTTTAATATCTCATGTCCAATCACTATGTTCTATACTTCAGCCATACTGGCTTTCTTTAAAAAATATTTATATAAACATAATGATTCTTTTTTAAAAATTACTATATTTTAAGCTCTGAGATACATGTGCAGAACGTGCAGGTTTGTTACATAGGTATATATGTGCCATGGTGGTTTGCTGCACCCATCAACCCGTCATCTAGGTTTTAAGTCCCACATGCATTACGTATTTGTCCTAATGCTATCGCTCCCCTAGACCCCCAGTCCCCGACAGGCCCCACTGTATGATGTTCCCCTCCCTGTATCCATGTGTTCTCATTGTTCAAATCCCACTTATGAGTGAGAACATGCAGTGTTTTGTTTTCTGTTCCTATTAGTTTGCTGAGAATGGTTTCCAACTTCATCCATGTCCCTGAAAAGGACATGAACTCATTTACTTATGGCTGCATAGTATTCCATGGTGTATATGTGCCACATTTTCTTTATCCAGTTTATCATTGATGTGCATCTGGGTTGGTTCCAAGTCTTTGCTATTGTAAATAGTGCTGCAATAAACATACGTGTGCATGTGTCTTTAGAGTAGAATGATTTGTAATCCTTTGGATATATACCAAATAATGGGATTGCTGGGTGAAATGGTATTTCTGGTTCTAGATCCATGAATAATCACCACACTGTCTTCTACAATGGTTGAACTAATCTGCACTCCCACCAAAGTGTAGAAGTGTTCCTATTTCTCTGCATGCTTGCCAGCGTCTGTTGTTTCCAGACTTTTTGATGATCACCATTCTAACTGGTGTGAGATGGTATCTCATTGTGGTTTTGATTTGCATTTCTCTAATGACCAGTGATGATGAGCTTTTTTTCATATGTATTTGGCTGCATAAATGTCTTCTTTTCAGAAGTGTCGGTTGATATCCTTTGCCCACTTTTTGGTGGGGTTGTTTTTTTCTTGTAAATTTGTTTAAGTTCCTTGTAGATTCTAGATATTAGACCTTTGTCAGATGGATAGATTGCAAAAATTCTCTCCCATTCTGTAGGTTGCCTGTTCACTCTGATGATAGTTTCTTTTGCTGTACAGAAGCTCTTTTGTTTGATTAGATCCCATTTGTGAATTTTGGACTTTGTTGCCATTGCTTTTGGTGTTTTAGTCATGAAGTCTTTGCCCATGCCTATGTCCTGAAGGATATTGCCTAGGGT
Organism: Chlorocebus sabaeus; assembly: GCF_047675955.1. Lineage (NCBI taxonomy): Eukaryota > Metazoa > Chordata > Mammalia > Primates > Cercopithecidae > Chlorocebus > Chlorocebus sabaeus. The sequence goes on along the minus strand of NC_132925.1, from coordinate 72,669,255 downwards.
TTCTATGGTTTTAGGTCTTACGTTCAAGTCTTTAATCCATGTTGAGCTAATTTTTTATAAGATATAAGGAAGGGATCCAGTTTCAGCTTTCTGCATATGGCTAGCCAGTTCTCCCAACACCATTTATTAAATAGGAAATCCTTTCCCCATTGCTTGTTTTTGTCAGGTTTGTTGAAGATCAGATGGTTGTAGATGTGTGGTGTTATTTCTGAGGTCTCTGTTATGTTCCATTGGTCTATCTGTTTTGGTACCAGTACCATGCTGTTTTGGTTACTGTAGCCTTATAGTGTAGTTTGAAGTCAGGTAACATGATGCCTCCAGCTTTGTCCTTTTTGCTTAGGATTGTCTTGGCTATACGGGCCCTGTTTTTGATTCCTTATGAATTTTAAAGTAGTTTTTTCTAGTTCTATGAAGAAAGTCAATGGTAGCTTGATGGGAATAGCATTGAATCTCTAAATTACTTTGGACAGTATGGCCATTTTCACGATACTGATTCCTATCCATTAGCATGGAATGTTTTTCCATTTGTTTGAATCCTCTCTTATTTCCTTGAGCAGTGGTTTGTAGTTCTTCTTGAAGAGGTCCCTCATATCCCTCATAAGTTGTATTCCTAGGTATTTTATTTCCTTTGTAGCAATTGCGAATGGGAGTTCACTCATGATTTAGCTCTCTGTTTGTATATTATTGGTGTATAGGAATACTTATAATTTTTGCACATTGACTTTGTATCCTGAGACTTTGCTGAAGTTGCTTATCAGTGTAAGGAGATTTGGGGCTGAAATGATGGGGTTTTCTAAATATACAATCATATCGTCCGCAAACAGAGACAATTTGACTTCCTCTCTTCCTATTTGAATACCCTTTATTTCTTTTCCTTGCCTAACTGCCCTGGCCAGAACTTCCCATATTATGCTGAATAGGAGTGGTGAGAGAGGGCATCCTTGTGCTGTACCAGATTTCAAAAGGAGTGCTTCCAGCTTTTGCCCATTCAGTATGATATTGGCTGTGGGTTTGTCATAAATAGCTCTTATTATTTTGAGATACGTTCCAACAATACCTAGTTTTTTGAGAGTTTTTAGCATGAAGGGCTGTTGAATTTTGTTGAAGGCCTTTTCTGCATCTATTGAGATAATCATGTGGTTTTTGTCATTGGTTCTGTTTATGTGATAGTTTACATTTATTAATTTGCGTATGTTGAACCAGCCTTGCATCCAGGGATGCAGCTGACTTGATCTTGGTGGATAAGGCTTTTGATGTGCTACTGGATTTGGTTTGCCAGTATTTTATTGAGGATTTTTGCACTGATGTTCATCAGGGATATTGGTCTGAAACTTTCTGTTTTTGTTGTGTCTGTGCCAGATTTTGGTATCAGAATGATGCTGGCCTCAAAAAATGAGTTAGGGACAAGTCCCTCTTTTTCAATTGTTTGGAATAGTTTTTGAAGGAATGGTAGCAGCTTCTCTTTGTACCTCTGGTAGAATTTGGCTGTGAATCCTTGTGGTCCAGGGCTTTTTTTGATTGGTAGGCTATTAATTGCTGCTTCAATTTCAGAACTTGTTATTGGTCTACTAAAGGATTTGACTACTTCCTAATTTAGTCTTGCAGGGTGTACGTATCCAGGAATTTATCCATTTCTTCTAGATTCTCTAGTTTATCTGTGTAGAGGTGTTTATAGTATTCTCTCTGATGGTAGTTTTTATTTCTGTGGGATCAGTGGTGATATCCCCTTTACTATTTCTTATTGTGTCTATTTGATTCTTCTCTCTTTTCTTCCTTATTAGTCTGGGCTAGTGGTCTATCTATTTTGTTAATCTTTTCAGAAAACCATTTCCTGGATTCATTGATTATTTGAAGGGTTTTTTGTGTCTCTATCTCCTTCAGTTCTGCTCTGATCTTAGTTATTTCTTATCTTCTGCTAGCTTTTGATTTTGTTTGCTCTTGCTTCTCTAGTTCTTTTAATTGTGATGTTACGGTGTCCATTTTAGATCTTTCCAACTTTCTGATGTGGGGATTTAGTGCTATAAATTTCCCTGTAAACACTGCTATAGCTGTGTCCCAGAGATTCTGGTACACTGTGTCTCTGTTCTCATTGGTTTCAAAGAACATCTTTATTTCTGTCTTAATTTCATTATTTACCCAGTAGTCACTCAGGGGCAGGTGGTTCAGTTTCCATGTGGTTGTAAAGTTTTGAGTGTGTTTCTTAATCCTGAGTTTGAATTTGATTGCACTGTGGTCTGGGAGACTGTTTGTTATGATTTCCATTCTTTTGCATTCGCTGAGGAGCGTTTTACTTCCAATTATGTGGTCGATTTTAGAATAAGTGCTATGTGGTGCTGAGAAGAATGTGTATATATTCTGTTGATTTGAGATGGAGAGTTCTGTAGATGTCTATTAGGTCTGCCTGGTCCAGAGCTGAGTTTAAGTCCTGAATATCCTTGTCAATTTTCTGTCTCATTGGTCTAATATTGACAGTGAGGCGTTAAAGTTTCCCACTATTATTCTGTGGTAGTCTAAGTCTCTGTGTATGTCTCTAAGAACTTGCTTTATGAATCTGGGTGCTCCTGTATTGGGTGCATATATATTTAGGACAGTTAGCTCTTCTTGTTACATTGATCCTTTTACCATTTTGTAATGCCCTTGTCTCTTTTGATCTTTGTTGGTTTAATGTCTGTTTTATCAGAGACTAGGATTGCAACCCCTGCTTTTTTTGCTTTCCATTTGCTTGGTAGATCTTCCTCCATCCCTTTATTTTGCGCCTATGTGTGTCTTTGCCCATGAGATGGGTCTCCTGAATACAGCACATTGATGGGTCTTGACTCTTTATCTAATTTGCCAGTCTGTGTCTTTTAATTGGGGGCATTTAGCCCATTTACATTTAAGGCTAATATAGTTATGTGTAAATTTGATCCTGTCATCGTGATGCCAGCTTGTTATTTTGCACATTAGATGATGCAGGTTCTTCATAGTGTCATTGGTCTTTTTATTTTGGTATGTTTTTGCAGTGGCTGATACCGGCTTTTCCTTTCCATATTTAGGGCTTCCTTCAGGACTTCTCATAAGGCAGGCTGGTTGGTGACAAAATCCCTCAGCATTTCCTTGTCTATAAAGGATTTTATTTCTCCTTGGCTTGTGAAGCTTAGTTTGGCTGGATATGAGATTCTGGACTGAAAATTCTTTTCTTTACGAATATTGAATATTGGTCCTCACTCTCTCCTTGTTTGTGGGGTTTCTGCAGAGAGATTTGCTGTTAGACTGACGGGCTTCCCTTTGTGGGTAATCTGACCTTTCTCTCTCACTCCCCTTAACATTTTTTCCTTCATTTCAACCTTGGTGAATCTGATAATTATGTGTCTTGGGGTTGCTCTTCTCGAGGAGTATCTTTGTGGTGTTCTCTGTATTTCCTGAATTTGAATGCAGGCCTGCCTTGCTAAGTAGAGGAAGTTCTCCTGGATAATAATCTGAAGAGTCTTTTCCAACTTCATTCCATTCTCCCTGTCACTTTCAGGTACACCAATCAAATGTAGATTTGGTTTTTTCACATAGTCCCATATTTCCTGAAGGCTTTGTTCATTCCTTTTCACTCTTTTTTTCTCTAGACTTGTCTTCATGTTTTATTTCATTAAGTTGATCTTTAATCTCTGATATCCTTTCTTCCACTTGATCAATTCAGCTATCGATCTTGTGTATGCTTCATGAAGTTCTCATGCTGTGTTTTTCAGCTCCATCAGGTCATTTACGTTCTTCTCTAAACCAGTTATTCTAGTTAGCAGTTCCTGTAACATTTTATCAAGGTTCTTTTCTTCTTTGCATTGGGTTAGAACACACTCCTTGAGCTCAGAAGAGTTTGTTATTACCCACCTTCTGAAGCCTATTTGTGTCTATTCATCAAAGTCAAACTCATTCTGCATCCAGTTTTATGCCCTCCCTGGAGAGGTGTTGCAATCATTTGGAGGAAAAGAGGCATTCTGGTTTTGGAATTTTCAGCCTTTTTGCACTGGTTTTTCCTCATCTTCATGGATTTATCCACCTTTGATCTTTGATGCTAATGACCTTTGGATAGGGTCTTTGGGTAGACATCCTTTTTGTTGATGTTGATGTTAATTGTTTTCTGTATGTTAGTTTTCCTTCTAACAGTCAGGTCTCTCTGCTGCAGGTTGGCTGGAATTCACTGGAGGTCCACTCCAGACCCTGTTTTGTCTGGGTATCACCAATGGAGTCTGCAGAACAGCAAAAATTGCCGCCTGCTTCTTCCTCTGGAAGGTAGTCCCAGAGGGGCAGCTGCCTGATGCCAGCCAGAGCTCTCTTGTACAAGGTGTCTGTCAACCCCTGCTGGGAGTTGTCTCCCAGTCAGGAGGCAAGGGGTCAGGGACCCACCTGAGGAGGCAGTCTGTCCTTTAGTAGAGCTCAAGCACTATACTGGGAGATCTGTTGCTGTCCTCAGAGCCAGCAGACAGGAATGTTTAGGCCTGCGGAAACTGCGCCCACACCCACCTTGTACCCCAGGTGCTCTGTCCCAGAGAGATGGGAGTTTTATCTATAAGTCCCTGACTGGGACTGCTGCCTTTCTTTCAGAGATGTCCTACTCAGTGAGGAGGAATCTAGGGATGCAGTCTGGCCACAGCTGCTTTGCAGTGCTGTGGTGAGTTCCACACAGTCTGAACTTCTCGCTGGCTTCCTTAACACAGTGAGGGGAAAACCACCTACTCAAACCTTGGTAATAGTGGCGCCCCTCCCCTCAACAAACTCCATCATCCCAAGTTTACTTCAGACTGCTGTGCCGGCAGCGAGAATTTCAAGCCAGTGGTTCTTAGCTTGCTGGGCGCCATGGAATTGGGACCCGCAGAGCGAGACCACTTTGCTCCCTGGCTTCAGCCCCCTTTCCAGAGGAGTGAACGGTTCTGTCTCGCTGGGGTTCCAGGCGTCACTGGGGTACGAGAAAAAACAAACAAACAAACAAACAAAAACAACTTCTGTGGCTTGCTAGGTGTCTGCCCTAACAGCTGCCCAGTTTTGTGCTTGAAACCCACAGTCTTGGTGGTGTAGGCACATGCGGGAATCTCCTGGTCTGTGGGTTACAAAAACCATGGGGAAAGCGTGGTATGTGGGCCATACAGCACAGTCCCTCACAGCTTCCCTTGGGAAGGGGAGGGAGGTCTCCAGTCCCTTGTACTTCCTGGGTGAGGTGACACTCCACCCTGCTTCTGCTTGCCCTCTGTGGGTTGCACCCAGTGTCTAACCAGTTCCAATGAGGTGAACTGGGTACCTCAGTTGGAAATGAAGAAATCACCCACCTTCTACATTGGTTTCACTGGGAGCTGCAGACTGGACCTGTTCCTATTTGACCATCTTACCAGATCCTCCACACTGGCTTTCTTAAGAGCCATTACATAAAATGCCAGAAAATGTTTCCAACTTGGGTTTTTGGCATTTGCTCTTCTCATGGCCTGGATCACTATTCCTCCAGATATTCAGATGGCTTGCTTCTTAACATTAGTCACAGTTTTGCTTCAGTGCCACCTCCTCCAAGAAGCCTTCCCTAACCTTTCCCTTCCCCAAAGAAGTGCTACATATGAAAGCACCACACATCACACAACTCTTCTTTCCCTTACCCTGTTCTGCTTACTTCATAGTACTTACGACTAACATTTTGTTTAAAAAGAAAGATCAAAATTTTTTTTTAAAAAGAAAGGAAACATTAAAGAACCACTAAACTCTGCTTTTAATTTATCCTAACTGACTTGGCTAATTCAGCCAACTTGAGTCTTCAGTAAATTATTTGAACAAACGATCTACTTTCACCAACTAAAAGTTTTTAGGAGATATGGGAAATATTGCTGGTCTATGTGTCATCACAATAAGGATGAGAATAGTGATATTGCCAAGCTAGGTATCTTAAATGTATCTGACACTTTTCTGAAATTACGTGGATGAGCATCACTGGTAAAATCTCAAAATGCAGGGACAAAAATCAAAGCAAATTTTTATTTAAAAATCTCCAGCATAGGCTGGGTGCAGTTGCTTTACTCTGGTAATCCCAGCACTTTGGGAAGCTGAGACAGGTGGGTTGCTTGAGCTCAGGAGTTTGAGACCAGTCTGAGCAACATGGTAAAACTCTGTCTCTACAAAAAATTCAAAAATTAGCCAGGCGTGGTGACACACACCTATAGTTTTAGATACTCGGGAGGCTGAGGTGTGAGGATTGCTTGAGCCCAGGAGGTCGAGGCTGTAGTGAGCCATGATTGTGCCACCTCACTCCAACCTGGGTGACAGAGCAAGACCCTGTCTCAAAAAAGAAAAATATCTACAGTACAAACGTGATTTGAAGTTATTTCTCATAGTACCTGAATCACATCAGTAAGTCTTTGGAGAAAGAAATGGACTTTTTCATGCTCCTGACATTGTACTCGCAACCCAAACAACAGAAGTACTGTATAAAACCATAAAATATGCATATACTTGGCTCTATTAATTCTACTTATGGGTCTCTATCCCACAGAAATATCTGCTTATATAGGCAAATATATAGTCACATGCATATTCACTCCATCATTGTTTATAACAGCAAAAATCGAAACACCTTAAATGTCCAGAAATAGAGAACTGTTGAAATATATGATGGTACATACACATAATGGAATTCTCTCCAGTAGTTTAAAATAACGTAGATCTACACTTTGTAACATGGAGAGATGTTTGTGATTTATTACATGAAAAAATGGATATTAAAAATTTGTGTGCAGCAAATCCTTCTGTTAAAAATATTGTGTGTATAAATACATATGTGTGTATGTACATATATGCATATAGACACATAGTTACTTACATAGAAGCATAAGGAAAAACTCTGGAAAGACACTGCTTTGAATTTTAATAGATTTTTAAATGTGTCAGTTATGGGTGTTTTAAACATTTTCTGTGTATTTTTCTGTAACTTGTAGGTATTTTAAAATAATAAGTACATATCAATCTTTGAAATAAAAAGATTTAAACATATATGATGACCATGCCACAGAATTACAGATTATAAGAGCTGATGGGACTTTAGGATTCATTAAATGTTATTTCGTTCAAGAGATGCTTCCATTTTACCTAAGAGGAAACTAAGACCCAGAAGGGAAATTGAATTATCCAGGACTCAGATTTATGTCTCTCTCTCCAGTCATTCTCCCATTTTCACACCCCAGCAGGTGCTCAATTAATGCACTGATTGATGTAATTGGTTGGTATTGATGTGGAGGAGTCTGAGGGTGATCTCATTCCACTGTTGAACTGTGATAGAAAATTTCACAGTGGGAACAGAGATAGTTCAATTTTTCCCCCTGCAACAATTATGCAAGCCTCTGATTTACATTGGTCAGGACATCTCCTTGGATGGCAAATGAGTTTATTATAGAAGTTGCTCATGTAAGATTTCCTCTGCCTGGGAATGTTTCTGATTATGCCTACCCTACTCATTGGCCAATTCTTAGTGATCATTGAGAAAAACATTTGCCCAAATAACACATTTTATTTAGACTTTCTGAATTATTTTGTATAAATGTTATCCTGATAGAGAAACCAGAGCTGAAGTCGACAATAAAAGTGTTCTAGATCTAATTGTTGTTATCCTCCCTAAAAGTTTGTAGTGTAAAATAATTTACTGTTGACAAAGAAAGTATATTAATAATAAAAATTCTGAAACATTACTTGATAAAGAGGCAAAAATGCTCAGATTCCAGTTGTGTGTTCAACATTGGGCTTGTGAAACTGATTTTTGTGATCTCTTGATGATGGAATAGCCAAAAAAGGGAGTCTCTGGGAGTTTCAAAATTGTCAAAAAGCCATTAAAAATTTCAGTCCAAAATGGAACAGAATTCTTGCACTTTTGCTGAATTTTCCAGTTCTGTGGTTCACCAAAAAATGACCACAAGTTATGGTAACCACCAGTAGGATCTTTTCTTGTCTTGCTTTGGCCCAAAACTGAGAGTCACACAACCCTGTAAATCTTCATCAAAGAATCAGCCTTGACACAAACTATCTTCCTTTTGCCACAACTTCGATGCGCTGGACATTAATGGAGTTGTTTGCACAAATAAGGAAAATAAATAATGACTGTGGGAGAGAAGTAACTCTCTGCCATCACCTTTCTTGCCAACAGCTTACTGCCTGCAAAACTATTATTCAGGGAGAGAAAGTTTGTATTTATTAGTTAAATCAGAGCTAACCTGGTAGGTATTGGACAGGAGACATTTAATTTCCTCCTCAGTAGGACATCTTATGTGGCATAACTGGTCCTTTATCCACTGCCTTCTTTAGAAAGGTGGTGTGAATTGTAAATTGATTGCATTAAGTAACCAGACCACTGAACTTTGTTGTCTTAGGTTTGTTTCTCTTTTTCTTTTTTTTTTTTAAGCTTCTATAGAGTAAGTTATCTCCTCAGCAATGTGAACAGAACTCCTCACAAGTTCTGCCCTTTGCCCTTCAGGATACTATTCATTTGGCACGAAACAGTCCAGTGCAAGATTGTTGGAATGAAAAATATGGCTCAAATGCTTTTGCTCAGTGAGGGTAATTAAACATTTTTCAATATGTCTAATTTTCTTGAAAATGTATGGTCCTGATATATATATATATATAGGTATACTTACACACGTGAATGGCTGAATGAGAAGTGCAGCTTATGAATAGCCTTCCCTACATACTTTACTATATACCAAGCTAATCTTTTGTATCAATATACAATTATGTAATATAGTGTAAAGAACCCTGGAATGGAATACAAAAACCCTGGGTTCTAGTTTGGGCTCTGACTCTAGATAGCTGCATGAATTTGAATAAGTCACACTATCAGATTTATTTTTCTTTTTAAATTTTATTTTATTTTCAGAGAATGGTGTGACTATTTTGGGGCTCAGAGAATGATACCCCAAAGTAGGGTGTTTTGGTATGCTTTGATGAAAGAAAATTAAAGACCTTACAAATTGCTTCAGAATTAAGATATCTCTGACTTTTCCTTCTTTCTCCCCCTAAGTATGAGGTGGGGGGTTTTCTCTGAAGTTCCTTTATCTGACAGAGGGTAGTACTTCCAACAGAAATGCGATTGCCTTAGACCCCTCCCTGGAATCTACATTAACCATAAAATGTTAACTCTTATCACAGGAGAGGGAATGAAAAGTCTCCAGACCCAGGACACATAGCCTAGACAGATTTTTCAGCTATTCTTTCAACTATTCTTCCAAGGGCTGTCACCTAAACAACTCTCTGCAGAATAAGACAAATTTTATTCATATCCTTCTGCCCCTCATCTTCCCATAGCTTGTTGCCACCTCCTCCAGAGCCCAGAGGAACTTTGTCCAAGGCTGTTATCTACTCTTTATGCCCATTCACTTCCCCTAAAGATTATTTACTTTTCCTCTAATCCCTTTCCCCTATGAAAAGGTATTTAAACTTCAATCATCTGGTCCTTCCTTAAGTCTTCAACTTTGTGTGGCTCCTGTGCACATGTGCACGTTAATCAATGTGTCTGACTTTTCTCCTGTTAATGTTTTTATTGTCCATTTATTTCAACAGACTCAATTACCAAACCTCCAGAGGGAAAGGTTACCCTTCACTGTTAAGGCAAATTATAAAATATGACTATAGTAGATTCCCTCCCCGCCCTTCCCCTCCCTCCCCCTCCCTGCCTCCCTTCCTTCCTTCTTTCCTTCCTTCTTTCATATTTATTGTACACAACATAATAATTTGGAGAATAAAACAACAAGCCGAGTACAGTGGCTCATGCCCGTAATCCCAACACTTTGGGAGGTCAAGGAGGGCAGATCACCTGAGGTCGGGAGTTCGAGACCAGCCTGTCCAACATTGAGAAACCCCATTTCTACTAAAAATACAAAATTAGCCGGGTGTGGTGACACATGCCTGTAACCCCAGTTACTCGGGAGGCAGAGGCAGGAGAATTGCTTGAACCTGGAAGGTGGAGGTTGTGGTGAGTCAAGATCCTCCCATTGCACTCCAGGCTGGGCAACAAGAGCAATACTCTGTCTCAAAAAAACCCAAAAAAACAAAAAACCAAAAAAACTATTATCAATGCCATAAACATATTCATCATCTCCAAAAGTTTCTCCCTACACTCTTTATTAAAAAAAAATTTGTTTTGGTGATGAGAACACAACATGAGATATACCCTCTTAGTAAATTCTTACATACATATACAGTACAGTATTGTTAACCACAGGCAATATGCTGTGCTGTCAGTCTCTAGGACATAGTCATCTTACATAATTAAAACTTTGTGCGATTTGCTGGCAAGATGGCTGAATAGGAACAGCTCCCGTCTGCAGCTCCCAGTGAGATGGATGCAGAAGGTGGGTGATTTCTGCATTTCTAACTGAGGTACCCAGTTCATCTCAATGGGACTGGTTGGACAGTGGGTAGAGCCCAAGGAGGGCAAGCCAAAGCAGGGTGGGGCGTTTCCTCATCCGGGAAGTGCAAGGGGTCAGGGAACTCCCCTCCTAGCCAAGGGAAGCTGTTAGGGACCATACTATGCACTCTGACCCAGATAGGGCACTTTTCCCACAGTCTTCGTAACCTGCAGACCAGGAGATTTCCTCTGGTGCCTACAGCATAATGGCCCTGGGTTTCCAGCACAAAAATGGGTGGCCCTTTGGGCAGACACAGAGCTAGTCACAAGAGTTTTTTTCATACCCTAGTGGTGCCTGGAACGCCAGTGAGACAGAACCGTTCACTCACCTGGAAAGGGGGCTGAAGCCAGGGAGCCAAGTGGTCTGGCTCAGCGGGTCCCACCCCCACAGAACCCACCAAGATAAGATCTGCTGGCTTGAAATTCTCATGCCAGCACAGCAGTCTAAGCTCTACCTGGGACGCTTGAGCTTGGTAGGGGGAGGGGCGTCCGCCACTGCTGAGGCTTGAGTAGGTGGTTTTACCCCACAGTGTAAACAAAACTGCCAGGAAGTTCGAACTGGGCGGAGCCCATCACAGCTCCACAAGGCCGCTGTGGCCAGACTCTCTAAATTCCCTCCTCTCTGGGCAAGGCATCTCTGAAAAACAGACAGCAGCCCCAGTCAGGGACATATAGATAAAACCTCCACCTCCCTGAGACAGAGCATCTGGGGTAAAGAGCGGTTGTGAATGCAGCTTCAGCAGAATTAAACATCCCTACCTGGCAGCTCTGAGGAGAGCAATGAATCTCCCAACACAGCATTCGAGCTATGATAAGGGACAGCCTGCCTCCTAAAGTGGGTCCCTGACCCCATGTATCCTGATGGGGAGACACCTCCCAGTAGGGGCGGACAGACACCTCATACAGGAGAGCTCTGGCTGGCATCTGGCAGGTGCCCCTCTGGGACGAAGCTTCCAGAGGAAGGAACGGGCAGCAATCTTTGCTGTTCTGCAGCCTCCACTGGTGATACCCAGGCAAACAGGGTCTGAAGTGGACCTCCAGCATACTCCAGCAGACCTGCAGAGAGGGGCCTGACTGTTAGAAGGAAAACTAACAAACAGAAAGGAATAGTATCAATATCAACAGAAAGGACATACACTCAGAGACCCCATCCGATGATCACCGATTTCAAAGACCAAAGGTAGATAAATCCACAAACATAGGGAGAAACCAGTGCAAAAAGACAGAAAATTCCAAAAACCAGAATGCCTCTTCTTCAAAGGATCACAACTCCTCATCAGCAAGGGAACAAAACTGGATGGAGAATGAGTTTGATGAACTGACAGAAGTAGGCTTCAGAAGGTGGGTAATGGCAAACTCCTCCAAGCTAAAGGAGCATGTTCTAACCCAATGCAAGGAAGCTAAGAACTAAGAACCTTGAAAAAAGGTTAGAGGAATTGCTAACTAGAATAACTAATTTAGAGAAGAACATAAATGACCTGAATGAGCTGAAAAACACAGCACGAGAACTTTGTGAAGCATACACAAGTATCAATAGCCAAATCGATCAAGCAGAAGAAAGGATATCAGAGATTGAAGACCAACTCAATGAAATGAAGTGAGAAGACAAGATTAGAGAAAAAAAAGTAAAAAGAAACAAACAAAACCCCCAGGAAATATGGGACTATGTGAAACGACCAAATCTACGTTTGATTGGTGTACCTGAAAGTGATGGGGAGAATGGAACCAAGTTGGAAAACACTCTTTAGGATATTATCCAGGAGAACTTCCCCAACCTCACAAGGCAGGCCTACATTCAAATTCAGGAAATACAGAGAACACCACAAAGACACTCCTTGAGAAGAGCAACCCCAAGACACATAATTGTCAGATTCACCAAGGTTGAAATAAGGAAAACATGTGAAGGGGAGCCAGAGAGAAAGGTCAGGTTACCCACAAAGGGAAGCCCAACAGACTAACAGTGGCTCTCTTGGCAGAAACCTTACAAGCCAGAAGAGAGTGGGGGCCAGTATTCAACATTCTTAGAAAATAATTTTCAACCCAGAATTTCATATCCATCCAAACTAAGCTTCATATACAAAGGAGAAATAAAATCCTTTACAGACAAGGAGATGCTGAGATATTTTGTCATCACCACGCCTGCTCTACAAGAGGTCCTGAAGGAAGCACTAAACATGGAAAGGAAAAATCAGTACCAGTCACTGCAAAACCATACCAAATTGTAAAGAACATCGACACTATGAAAAAACTGAATCAACTAACAGGCAAAATAACCAGCTAACATCACAACGGCATGATCAAATTTACACATAATAATATTAACCTTAAAGGTAAATGTGATAAATGCTCCAATTAAAAGACACAGACTGGCAAATTGGATAAAGAGTCAAGACCTGTTGGTGTGCTGTATTCCGGAGATTCATCTCATGTGCAAAGACACAAATAGGCTCAAAATCAAGGGATGGAGGAATATTTAACAAGCAATTGGATATTTAACAAGAAAATTCAGACTAAAATTGGAAAGCAAAAAAAAAAAAGAGCAGGGGTTGCAGTCCTAGTCTCTGATAAAACAGACTTTACACCAACAAAGAACAAAAGAGACAAAGAAGGGCATTACAAAATGGTAAAGGGATCAATGTAACAAGAAGAGCTAACTGTCCTAAATATATATGCACCCAATACAGGAGCACCCAGATTCATAAAGTAAGTTCTTAGAGACATACACAGAGACTTAGACTACCGCAAAATAATAGTGGGAGACTTTAACGCCTCACTGTCAATATTAGACCAATGAGACAGAAAATTGACAAGGATATTCAGGACTTAAACTCAGCTCTGGACCAGGCAGACCTAATAGACATCTACAGAACTCTCCATCTCAAATCAACAGAATATATACACATTCTTCTCAGCACCACATAGCACTTATTCTAAAATCAACCACATAACTGGAAGTAAAACGCTCCTCAGCAAATGCAAAAGAATGAAAATCATAACAAACAGTCTCCCAGACCACAGTGCAATCAAATTCAAACTCAGGATTAAGAAACACACTCAAAACTTTACAACCACATGGAAACTGAACCACCTGCCCCTGAGTGACTACTGGGTAAATAATGAAATTAAGACAGAAATAAAGATGTTCTTTGAAACCAATGAGAACAGAGACACAATGTACCAGAATCTCTGGGACACAGCTATAGCAGTGTTTACAGGGAAATTTATAGCACTAAATCCCCACATCAGAAAGTTGGAAAGATCTAAAATGGACACCCTAACATCACAATTAAAAGAACTAGAGAAGCAAGAGCAAACAAATTCAAAAGCTAGCAGAAGACAAGAAATAACTAAGATCAGAGCAGAACTGAAGGAGATAGAGACACGAAAAACCCTTCAAATAATCAATGAATCCAGGAGCTGGTGTTTTGAAAAGATTAACAAAATAGATACACCACTAACTAGAGTAATAAAGAAGAAAAGAGAGAAGAATCAAATAGGTTCAATAAAAAATGATAAAGGGGATATCACTAGCAATCCTGTAGAAATACAAACTATCATCAGAGAATACTAAAAACACCTCTATGCAAATAAACTAGAGAATCTAGAAGAAATGGATAAATTCCTGGACACATACTCCCTCCCAAAAGTAAACAAAGAAGAATTCGAATCTCTGAATAGACAAAAAACAAGTTCTGAAATTGAAGCAGCAATTAATAGTCTACCAACCAAAAAAAGTCCAGGACCAGAAGGATTCACAGCTGAATTCCACCAGAGGTATGAAGAGGAGCTGCTACCATTCCTTCTGAAACTATTCCAAACAATCGAAAAAGAGGGACTTCTCCCTAACTCATTTTATGAGGCCAGCATCATCCTGATACCAATACCTGACAGAGACAAGCAAAAACAGAAAATTCAGACCAATATCCTTGATGAACATTGATGGGAAAATCCTCAATAAAATACTGGCAAACCAAATCCAGCAGCATATCAAAAGCCTTATTCACCAAGATCAAGTCGACTGCATCCCTGGGATGCAAGGCTGGTTCAACATATGCAAATTAATAAACGTAATCTATCACATAAACAGAATCAATTACAAAAGCCACATGATTATCTCAATAGATGCAGAAAAGGCCTTTGACAAAACTCAAGAGGTCTTCATGCTAAAAATTCTCAAACATCTAGGTATTGATGGAACATATCTCAAAATTATTAGAGCTATTTATGACAAACCCACAGCCAATATCATAATAAATGGGCAAAAACTGGAAACATTCCCTTTGAAACCAGCTCAAGACAAGAATGCCCTCTCTCACCACTCCTATTCAACATAGTATTTGATGTTCCAGCCAGGGCAATCAGGCAAGAAAAAGGAATAAGGGGTATTCAATTAGGAAAAGAGGAACTCAAATGTCGGTTTGCAGATGACATGATTTTATATTTAGAAAACCCCATCGTCACAGCCGCAAATCTCTTTAAGCTGATAAGCAACTTCAACAAAGTCTCAGGATGCAAAGTTAATGTGCAAAAATCACAAGCATTCCTATACACCAATAACAGACAAACAGAAAGTCAAATCAGGAGTGAACTGCCCTTCACAATTGCTACAAAGGACATAAAGTATCTAGGAATCCAACTTACAAGGGATGTGAAGGACCTCTTCAAGGAGAACTACAAACCACTGCTCAAGGAAATAAGAGAGGACTCAAACAAATGGAAAACCATTCCATACTCATGGATAGGAAGAATCAATATCGTGAAAATGGTCATACTGCTGAAAGTAATTTATAGATTCAGTGTTATCCCCATCAAGCTACCATTGACTATCTTCAAAGAACTGGAAAAAAACTACTTTAAACTTTGTATGGAACCAAAAAGAAGCCCCCACAGCCAAGACAATCCTAAGCAAAATGAACAAAGCTGGAGGCATCACACTATCTGACTTCAAACCATACTATAAGGCTATAGTAACCAAAAGAGCATAGTACTGGTACCAAAACAGATATATAGACCAATGGAACAGCATAGAGGCCTCAGAAATAATACCACACATCTACAACCATCTGATTTTTGACAAACCTGACAAAAACAAGCAATGGAGAAAGGATTCCCTATTTAATAAATGGTGTTGGGAGAACTGACTAGCCATATGCAGAAAGTTGAAACTGGATCCTTTCCTTATACCTTATACAAAAATTAGCTCAAGATGGATTACAGATTTAAATGTAAGACCTAAAACCATAAAAACCCTAGGAGAAAATCTAGGTAATACGAGTCAGGACATAGGCACAGGCAAGGACTTCATGACTAAAACACCAAAAGCAATGGCAACAAAATCCAAAATTGACAAATGGAATCTTGTTAAACTAAAGAGCTTCTGCACAGCAGAAGAAACTATCATCAGAGTGAACAGGCAACCTACAGAATGGGAGAAAACTGTTGCAATCTATCCATCTGACAAAGGGCTAATATACAGATTTTACAAAGAACTTAAACAAATTTATAAGAACCGGGGCCTATCATGGGGAGGGGGGAGGGGGGAGGGATTATATTGGGAGTTATACCTGATGTAAATGATGAGTTGATGGGTGCAGCACAGCAACATGGCACAGGTATACATATGTAACAAACCTGCACGTTATGCACATGTACCCTAGAACTTAAAGTATAATAATAATAAAAAATAAATTAAAAAAAAAAAAACCAACCCCATCACAAAGGGGGTGAAGGATATGAACAGACACTTCTCAAAGGAAGACATTTATGCAGCCAACAAACATGAAAAAAAGCTCATCATCACTGGTCATTAGACAAATGCAAATTAAAACCACAATGAGTTTTAGAATGGCGATCTAAAAAGTCAGGAAACAACAGATCCTGGACAGGATGTGGAGAAATAGGAATGCTTTTACACTGTTGGTAGGAGTGGGAATTAGTTCAACCATTGTGGAAGACAGTGTGGTGATTCCTCAAGGATATAGAACTAGAAATACCATTTGACCCAGCCATCCCATTACTGGGTATATACCCAAAGAATTACAAATCATTCTACTCTAAAGACACATGTACACGTATGTTTATTGTGGCACTGTTTACAACAGCAAAGACCTGGAACCAACCCAAATGCCCATCAATGATAGACTGGATAAAGAAAATGTGGCACATATACACCAGGGAGTACTATGCAGCCATAAAAAAGGATGAGTTCTTGTCCTTTGCAGGGACATGGATAATGCTGGAAACCATTATTCTCAGCAAACTAACACAAGAACAGAAAACCAAACACCACATGTGCTCGCTTATAAGTGGGAGTTAATTAATGAGAATGCATGGACACAGGGAGGGGAACATCACACACCGGGGCATGTTGGGCGGTCGGGGGTAGGGAAGGGATAGCATTAGGAGAAATACCTAATGTAGATGACAGGTTGATGGATGCAGCAAACCACCATGGCATGGGTATACCTATGTAACAAACCTGCATGTTCGGCACATGTACCTCCGAACTTAATGTATGATAAAAATAAAAAATAAAACTTTGTACCCTTCGACTATCATCTCACTATTTCTCCCACCCTTATCTCCTGGCAATCATTTTTCTACTCTCTGCTTCAAGTTTGACTATTTTATATTCCTTATATCACTGGGATCACGTAGTATTTGTCCTCTTGTGTCTGCCTCATTCTAAGCATCATGTCTTCCAGGTTCACCTATGTTGTCTCAAATGACAGGATTTCTTTATTTTTTGAAGGCTGAATACTTGTATTCATGTTCTGTTGCTGCCATAACAAATGACTAAAAGCTTAACACAAATTTTTTAGCTCACAGTTTTGCAGGTCATAAGCCCAGTTGGCTTGACTGGTTGTGCTCCTCTGGCTTCCATGAGGCTTAAATCCAGGTGAAGGTCAGCCTGGGCTCTTCTCTGGAATCCTTAGGGGAGAATCTGCTTCCAACCTCATTCATTGTTTGCAAGTTGGTGGCAGAATTTCGTTTAAGCAGTGGGAAAACTGAAGTTCTCATTTCCTTGCTGGCGGCCAGCCAGGGGTTATTCTTAGCTTCTAGAGGTCACCTGCACTCCCTAACTCTTGGTTCCCTTCACCTCAAATCCAGAAACAATGGGACATTTCCTCGTAGGCTCCAGATCTCTCATGCATCTTCTGCTGCTGCATCTGACCCTAGCCCAATAAATATTTCTTCTTTTAAGGGCTCAAGTGATTAGATTGGACCTAACCAGATAATTCAGACTAATCTCCCATCTCAAATTCTAACCTTAATCACATCTATAGAGCCTATTTTACCATATAAGGTAACCTATTCCCAGGTTCTAGGGATTAGAACCTGACATCTTTGGGGAACATTGGTTTGCTTATCACACTTACCTTCCCTGGACTGCCTCAGCGTCTTCACTTCTACAACAGGGGAGTTGGATGAAATCAGTGTTTCTCAAAGTATGTGAAAATGTGCCTTTGGAGGACCACAATACAAGTTTAGTGAATCCTGCTTCTGAATCTGATGCTAAATGACACCGAGAGTCACACCCTGAGATTGTTATTCCCGTGCCAGTTTCTTTCAAGTCTTTATATTAAGGCAGGGAAAAAGTCTGTTTGGTTTTAGTATTTCTTTCAGACTGCTCTAATACTTGCTTATTTCCCTTCTTATTGGAATGGGGGTTGGGAAGAGAAAGAGAAAAAGGAGAGAGAATGAAGCTCAGGCCCCCCATTTCAGAGCCAATCTACCTAGTAAAATTTAACAATGTAATTTTGCTTTTATTGTATTTGTTTAAACTGCTATATTATGTTTATAGCAAATTGATATTGGTTTTCCATTGATGGTATTCAAATAAATTTTAATTTTATAATCAATATATGTAGAAAATAAAATCAGTCAATTTGAAGAAAAATATTAAAGAAAGTAACAATTCAGCAGATATATATTATAGATAAAGTCAATTCTGTAAAACTAGTACAAAAATGAAGGAAACTGTGGACCTTCTACACTAGACAACCTCTTAATTCCCTTTGAGCTCCAAAAAAGTTAATTTAACCAATAGGAAAATTGCCCAAAGCTTGGAAAATTACTTCAAAAAAGAGGCTATTCACCCATTCTCCATGATGTGATTATTTCACATTGCATGCGTGTATCAAAACTTCTCCCGTACAATATATACACCTACTATGTACTCACAAAACAAAAAATAAAAAAATTTAAAAACAAAAAAGAAGCTATCCAAATGGCCAAGAAACATATGAAAATGTGCTTAGCTTTATTAATAATCAGGACAATGCAAATTAGAATCATAGTGAAACATTATTGCATGCCCACCAGACTGACAAAAATTAAAAGGTCTGACAGTACCAAATGTGGCAAGAATGTAAAGCAATGAGAATTTCCAATTACCGCTGTGGAAGGATAAAATGGTGCTCTGGGAAAAAAAATGTGAATGACTTTGAAAAGGTTACTCTGTGCCCTGTCTAGTGTATCCTTCCAGGTTATTACTGCCTTTCATTGTTTTTCAGCTATTTTACAGTTCCATGAATTTTAGAAAACTGATAGTAAGGCACATGATTTTTGCCCATAGACATGCAAATTATTTCCAGGGGAATGAAATTGGTTATTGCCTATTGTATTTTTGCCAGTTTTGCAGTTTTGCATCTATTTGGAAATTCATTAAAGCCTATATATTTGTCTGTTCTTTAGATTCTCCTTGAAACTGGCTGTAACAGTTACAGGTTCCTTCGTTGATTAACGAGTTAAATAAAATCTTCAATGTGTTGGTTTTATATTTGTGTGAGAGTCATGATTTTATATTTAGAAAAATATCCTTTAACAGTCCAAACTAGAAAACAGTTTACTATTAACAAGTTAGGATATGCATAGTCCAATTTTGTTGAGTGCTGTAACAAAATACCACAGATGGGTAGCTTATAAACAACAGAAATTGAATCTGTAGATTGCTTTTGGCAGTATGGACATTTTCACCATATTGAATCTTTCCATCCATCTATGAGCATAGGATGTTTTTCCATTTGTTTGTGTCATCTATGATTTTTTTCAGCAGTGTTTTTTAGTTTTCTATGTAGACATCTTTTACCTCCTTGGTAAAGTATATTCCTAGACATTTGTGTGTGTGTGTGTGTGGCTGTTATAAAAGGTATTGAAGTATTAATTTCTCAGCTTGGTCACTGTTGGTGTATAGCAGTGCTACTAATTTGTGTACATTGATTTTGTAACCTGAGACTTTACTAAATTCATTTATCAGACCTAGGAGTCATTTGGATGAGTCTCTAGGGTTTTTTAGGTAGACAATCATATCATCAGTGAACAGTGCTAGTTTGACTTTCTCTTTCCAATTTGGATGTCTTTTACTTATTTCTCTTGCCTGATTGCTCTGGCTAGGACTTCCAGCACTGTGTTGAATAAAAGTGGTAAAAGGGGGCATCCTTGTCTTGTTCCAGTTCTCAGGTGGAATGCTTTCAACTTTTCCCCATTCAGTATGATGTTGGCTATGGGTCTGTCATAAATGGCTTTCATTATTTTGTTGTAAGCCCCTTCTATGCCTAGTTTATTAAGGATTTTTTATCATAGCACTATGTTGGATTTTACCAAATGCTTTTTCTGTATCTATTGAAATGATCATAAAGCTTTTGTTTTTAACCTGCTTATGTCATCAAAAGCAATTGAAACAAAAACAAAAATTGACAAATAGGATCTAAACTAAAGAACTTCTGCACAGCAGAAGAAACTGTCATAGAAGTGAACAGATAATCTACAGAATGGGAGAAAATTTGTGCAACCTATCTATCTGACAAAGGTCTAATATCCAAGGTGTACAAGGAACTTAACTTAAACAAATTTACAAGAAAAAACAACCCCATTAAAAAGTGGGCAAAGAACATGAACAGACACTTCTCAAGAGAAGACATTTATGCAGCCAACAAACATATAAAGACAAGCTCAACATCACTGATTAGTAGAGAAATGCAAATCAAAACCACAATGAGATACTATCTGATGCTTGTCAGAATGGTGATTATTAAAAAGTCAAGAAACAACAGATGCTGGTAAGAATGTGGAGAAATAGGAACATTTTTACACTGTTGGTGGGAATGTAAGTTAGTTCAACCATTGTGGAAGACAGTGTGGCAATTCCTCAAAGACCTAGAATCAGAAATACCATTTGACCCAGCAATCCCATTGCTGGGTATATATATACCCCCCAAAATAGAAGTCATTCTATTATAAAGATATATGCACATGTATGTTCATTGCAGCCGATTCACAATAGCAAAGACATGCAATCAACCCAAATACCTATCAACGATAGACTGGATAAGGAAAATGTGGTACATATATACCATGAAATACTATGCAACCATAAAAAGGAATGAGATCATGTCCTTTGTAGGGATAGCCTTTGCATGGATGGAGCTGGAAGTCATTACCCTCAGCAAACTAATGCAGGAATAGACAATCAAACACTGCATGTTCTCACTCATAAGTGGGAGCTGAACAATGAGAACATAATGGACACAGGGAGGGGAACAACACACACTGGGGTCTGCCATGGGGGTGGTGGGAGGGAGAGAATCAGGAAAAATAGCTAATGCATTCTGAGCTTAATTCTTAGGTGATGGGTTGATAGGTGCAGCAAACAACCATGACACATGTTTAACTATGTAACAAACCTGCACATCCTGTACATGTACCCTGGAACTTAAAATAAATTACAATTTAATGAAAAAACTATGTTCATGTGATGTATCACATTTATTTACTTGTGAATGTTAAGCCATTCCTACATCCCTGGTATGAAACCCACTTGATCATGATGTATTATCTTTTTGATGTGCAGTTGGATCAGTTGTCTAGCATTTTGTTGAAGATTTTCACGTTTATATGTTCATCATGGATATTGGTTTGTAGTTTTCTTATTTTGTTACGTCCTTTCCTGGTTTTGGTGTTAGAGTGATACTGGCTTCCTAGAATGATTTAGGGAAGATTCCCTCTTTCTCAATCTTTTGCAATAGTTTCAGTAGAATTGGCACCAATTCTTCTTTGAATGTGTGGTAGAAATCAGATGTAAATCCATCTGGTCCTGGGTTTTTGTTGTTGTTGTTGTGACAATTTTAAAATTATTGATTAAATCTCTCTGTTGGTTATTGGTCTATTCAGTGTTTCTATTTCTTCCTGATTTAATCTAGGAGGTTTGTATGTTTCCAGGAATTTATCCATGTCCTCTAGATTTTTTAAGCTTTTGTGCATAGAGGTGTTTATAGTAGTCTCAAATGATCTTTTGTATTTCCGCGGTATTGACTGTAATGTCTCCAGTTTCATTTCTAATTGAGCTTATTTGGATTTTCTCTCTTCATGGTTAATCTCACTAATGGTATATCAATTTTGTTTATCTTTTCAAAGAACTAGCTTTTAAAAATATGTTTTGTATTTTTCAGTTTCAATTTAGTTCTGTTCTGATTTTGTTATTTCTTTTTTTCTGAATTTGGGCTTGGTTTGTTTCTATTTCTCTAGTTCCTCGAAGTGTGACAAGAGGTTGTCAGTTTGTACTTTCAGGCTTTCTGATGTAGGCAGTTAATGCTAAGAACTTTCCTCTTAGCACTGCTTTTGCCCATATACCAGATGTTATAACTTGTGTCACTATTATCATTCACTTCAAACAATTTTTAAATGTCCATCTTGATTTTATTGTCAACTCAAAAATCATTCAGGAACAGATTATTTAATTTCTAGGTATAGTTTTGAGGGTTCCTTTTGGAGTTGATTTCAAGTTTTATTCCACTGTGGCCTGAGAAGATACTTGATATGATTTTTGTTTTCTTAAATTTATTGAGACTTGCATTGTGGCCTATTATATGATCCATCCTGGAGAATGTTCCATGTGCTGATGAGATTTTATATTCTGCGGTTGTTGGGTAGAATATTCTGTAAATATCTGTTAAGTTCATATGTTCTAGAGTGTTATTTAAGTCCACTGGACTTGGTGGAGGAAGGTAGGAGGGAGGTGAGGGATAAAAGACTACATATTGGGTACAGTGTACACTGCTTTGGTGATGAGTGCACAAAAACCTAGAATTTACCACTATAGAGTGTATCTATGTAACCAAAACCCACTTGGACCTCAAAAGCTATTGAAATTTTAAAAAACCAAGAACAGAAATTTATTTCTCACAATTCTGGAAATTGGGAACCCCAAGGTCAATGCAGATTTGGTATCTGGTGGAGGCCCATTTTCTGGTTCATAGACGGTGACTTCTAGCTGTGTCCTTACATGGCAAAAGGGGTTAGAACTTTCTTGGGCTTATTTTGTAAAGGCACAAATCTCATTCATGCAGGTCGTGCCTTCATAACCGAATGACCTCTCCAAAGACCCCATGTTCTAATACCATCAACTTGACAGACAGGATTTCAACATGTGAACTGAGAGGGGACACAAACATTCAGACCATAGCACTTAGAAACCCCATTTCTGTGTATACATCCTAGAGAAACTCTTTCACACAGGCAACAGAAGACACATACGAGAATATTCAAAGAAATATTGCTGTAAAAATAAAAATAATTGGAAAAATCCAAATATATTTTAATAGTAGAACAAATTAATACATTATGATATATTCATAGGAGTCAACACTATGCAATAAAAATGAATTAAATACAACTGGGCACAACATGGGTGAATAAGGAACATGATATTTAGTAAATAAATTCAGATGAAAATGAGTGTATACTTATAATTCCATTTACATAAGCTTCAAAAAAGTGGTAAAGCTAAACTCCAGTGTTTAGGGATGAATGCTTATGTGATAACCTACAAAGAAAAGCAACGTAATGCATACCACAAAGGCTAGGAGAGCAGATACGTTGGATAGAAGGGCCTGACAAACATGGGGTGCAAACAACATTCTATTTCGTAAGCTAGGTGGTGGATACACAAGTGTTTACTGTATTGTTACTCTTTAAAATATACATGTATGTTCTATATTTTCATATCATATATCATATATATAATAAACATGCTTTACCCCCACCAAAAACAATCAATGTCAATGGATTTATTATTCTGGGTCTTTTGTATAAGTAAACTGGTAACTGAAATGTTAGAACAAATAACCTCAGAGACCATCCTTTGAACCCCATGGTTGATATTTGATGATTATTCCTTCAGGGTAATGATGTACATCAGAGGATCTAAACTTAAGTTCTGCCCTTACATGGCCTTCAGTACAGAAGGTCTCTTGAACACTGTTATTCTACCCTCTCTTCTATATTAAATTGTGGAAGAAATGACAGAGTCACAGAAAGCTCCAGGAGCGAGTAGTAACATTAGTCTGGGCCAATTCTGGAGAAAAATGAAAGTCCCTGTGTATGTACCAAGAAAAGACAGGGAAAAATCAAGGAGATGGTAAAGAAAAACAGATGAGAAAATTTGATTTTCAAATTGTTCTGTGGCCCAGATGTTGAACATATTCTACTGTTTTAGATAAATAACTTATTCTACAGCAGTAAATAATATATTACGTTGATTTTTTTTCTTAGTAATATGTTCTCTTCACTCTACCATTTTACTTTTCAATTTCCATTAGTTTTAGATATTGTTTATTGCAATGTCGTTAGATTGAGATGTTAGATATAAAGGCATGTTGTAACTCATAAAGTATAATACGAAGGGTACAACATAGTACTTGGTACCATGAAAGTACCTGTTCGAATTTACCAATCCTCCTTTGCATAGTTTCATGAAGGAAATGGTTTTGGCTAATAAAATTCAGGCAAATTTAGATTTTAAAAAATCAAAATTACATGTTAATCCTTATATTTATAAATATCCTAAAAGATATCTTAATAATATGTTTAATAATACTTTAATAATAAAAATACCTTAATAATAGCTAGAGAATAAAAGAGGCCATTTTTACCTTTAATACTAAAAGCTAATCTAGATTTTTCTAGATATTAATTTTAAATCATGCAGAGCAGGTATTTTGCTGTGTTTCAGCCCAATTCTTGACAGAAACTGCAAATTTCCTATAATCTAGAATTTTCATTATTTATTTAGCTTAAACTATGCTGGAAAAATAAACAATCAAACAATCTGCAGGATAAATGAATGGGTCCACTTGAAAAACCACAAAGTAGGATGTCAATGTAACAGAACTTAGAGTGAGCTCTAGATAAATGACCATTTATTAAGCCCTTAAAAATGGCCTCTTAAAGGAATGGACACCAAATTCCAAAAGTACTCAATTATTCAGGGCAATTTCTTAATTAGGGTGACTAGAAACTTTAAACCACCATGACAATAAGCTCTATTTGGCTTCAGAGACCTGCTAATATTTGTTCACAGATCTTTCTTTAGCTGTGTCATCTACTACTATGAGTACTCTACTGATCCCGTGACTATAATGGCTGCTACTACTGATGTCACAGTTCTCATCTGTTGAGCACTTACCCTATTCTAAGTTTTATATGTGTAGGCTTAAACCAAGCAGATGAGCCATTAACAGCAGTATCACCTCTTAGGTAGAGTTGGTCACTCATCATTGCATAGACGATGAAAATTGTGTACATTCTAAATCACCCTTGACAGCTAAGCTGTGGGTATGCAAAGGCATATGGAGTAGTATAATAGACATTGAAGACTCAGAAGTGGGGATGGTGGGATGGGGATGAGGGATAAAAAACTATATATTGGATAAAATGTATACTATTGAGGTGACAGGTACACTAAAATGTCAGACTTCACCACTATACCATCATCTATGTAACCAAAACAACTTGTACCCTAAAAGCTATTGAAATTATATACATATATATAAAACAAGCCAAAAAACCCACAAAATTCCTCTTGAAATTTCTTTAAATCACCCACTTAATATAGATAACATCTTTGTCTACTGACCCATTTCATTTAATAAATCAACAAAGCGAGTTTTCCCCTGCAGCGTTGGAACACATCACTCTTTAGTTACATGAGGTGGCAGGATAATTTGGAGGCAGGGACATGTGTACAAGTTGACTGTAAATATCTTGTGGTCTCTTTTTTTTAAAAAACACGTAGTACTATTTAATAAGTAGTGAAATAAACTCAACCCTTTCTCTTCACAGTGGATTCTTTCTGTAAAATATAAATTTTATTAGAAAGCTATTAGTTTGTGTTTTAGGGAACTTGTTAAGCTTACATGTTAAGCTTAAAAGTAAAGAGCACACACATCCCTATCATGCGAGGGCTGAAACAGCTGACTTGTTAGCTTACATTATGACTGAAGTCAAGATCTCAGGCATTAATTTGGATGGCTGGAGACCCTGAGATTTAAATCAGTGATTAATGAGTCTTTAAACGGCTGGCTGCTTATGTGTAACCCCCAAGTCCGGTATTATCTTATTTATTTTTAAACACACTTCAACAAGACAGTATATCTTGCAGAGAAGGCTTTGTAAAGAGAGAAATTACACTCATGGAACATTTAGAATATTGATTACCCATTCCCATCCCAGTGTTCTCATAATAATTATTTAGTGATGTTTTAAAAGGTACAAGATTATATATGCTTTATAGACAATAACTTTGGATACATTTCAGTCCACAAAGAACCTTGAAGTTCTGTTTTTCTTAAGACTAACAGGGGAGAATAGCATTGAGTTCTGGCTATAAAATAAATAAAAAAATAATATTCTCTTTTCTTGGAACATTGTTAGTTTTGCTTGTGTTTCTTGTTCATAGTCTATTTTGACCAAAGGCTTTCTTCAAGCCACCACATCTTTGAAGTATTCTCCTATTGACTCAGAGCAACTGAGATTTATGGAGCAATTTTAACTTTTGCAAACATTTCTGCAACAGTACCAAGTGTATCCTCCCTCTAGTCAAATATGATTTTCCTTATTTTACTGATGCAAAACATGATTAAGCAGGGATTTAGTGGCATATTTAAGGTTTCCAGCTATCCAGGATCTGTTAGGAACCAGAACCCACATCTTCTAGTTTTTAATTCTGTGCTCCTTCAGTTAAGCTGAGCCCTGACACTAACTGGTTGAAAAGTTCATCTTCAAGTTTCCGAATTTGTCAGGAAAAATCTCATGAGATATTCTTTGTTCAGTTCTGAACTCATATCCAATAGCTTACTGGCATCTCTATTTGGTGAATAAACATCTTACTTTTTTGTCATTGTTCCTTATAGCTTTTTAAAATACAGGCTTATTGAGATATAATTGACTCACTGCACATATTTAAATTTGCAAGGGGATGGACTGTAGTCTGTATATACATCCATGAAACCAACAGCACAATTGAGGTGATGAACATATCCATACCTCCCCAAAATTTCATGGTGGACTTTGTAATCTATCTCACATATCCCAAACAGAACTTTGTATTTTAAACTCTAAACATGTTTCTACCTTAGCTGCCCCTATTGTAGCAGACTGGACTGCCATCCATCCTGTTGCTAAACCCAATGTCCTACTCCCCCATACATGCTATCTATTAGCAAGTCCTAGATACTGAATCCATCTACATCTCTTCATCTTTCTGGCCACCTCCCTAGTCCAGGTCACCTGGTCTCTACAATATGGCTACATAACAGGTCTGCATGTTTCCATTCTTACTGGACGCAATTCATTCTTAATACAGTACCTACAGTTATCTGTTAAAAATACAAATCCAATTAAGTCACTCCCTTGCTTGAAAACCTCCCAACAGCTTTCAGCTGCCTCTGGAATACAAAGCATTCTCCTCATCATGCCTTACCAGCTCAGCTGTCATCAGCTGCTACCAACCTCTCTCACTGCCATCTCCTTCCACTGTACTTCTCTCACTGCTCTAATCACTACATGCCAACATCTCCTCTATTCAGCTTCTAGAACAAGAAAAGCATATTCTTGCCACCATATCTTTGTATCTGCTCTTGTCTCTGCCTGCAACATTGATTATCGAGTTTTATGTAGGCTACCTCCTCCTCATCATTCTTCTCTCAGCTCAAATGTCATTTCTTTGAAAGAGTCTTCTCAGACCTCACTATCTCTCCTCCCCATCTCCAAGGCATTCTCCGTCCTACTTTTTAACAGCACTTCTAGTGTTTGGAATTATTTGTTTCCATGGGTTTAATAAGTGGCTCTTCCACTGGAATATAAACTTGAGAACTCTGATTCACTCTATTATTCTATACCTGAAACATTCTAACAGCATTTTACACATTACCTCATTTCATCTTCATAACGTATCTATGAGAAAGGACAATCATCAGTATCATTTTAAGTCAAGGAAACTGAGGTTCAGAAATTTGAAATATTTTGTTCAAGATCATACAGCAAAGAAAGAGTGAACCCAAGTTGCCTCATTTTAACCTGTCTGCATGCTGCTCAAACAAATGAATTTCTGTACTCTCTCTATTCTGTACTCACTCTATTAGACAATACTCATGACACCTGGATTGAAATCCTGATTGTGTATCTCTGGATAAGTGCTGAACTTAACCTCTCTAATTTGGCTTCCTCATATGAAAAATAGGGATAATGCAGAAAATAACTCAGATGATAATCATGAAGTTAAATTAGTGCAGATCACTGGTTCTCAAAGGGTGGTCTCTGGACCAGCAGTATCAACATCACTTGGGAAGTTTTTTTTAAAGTGCAATTTTTTGGCCCTACTGCACAGCTACCAGATCAGAAACTCTAGGGATGAGGCTCATCAATTTATAGTTTAATCTATCCTCCAGGTGATTTTGATGCACACTAAAAGTGGAGAATTACTGGTAAGTAAACCTTTTAGTGTCTGGCACAGAATAAGTGAACATAAAAAGGGCTAGTATTAACACAGCCACGTATAGTCCAACGATGTTCTTTTTAGCAGGACAACTTCTTATTAGGTCTGTCTGTCACTTTTCAGCATGTTTAACATTCTTGGACTCTGGGCATTAAATATCAATTGCAACTCCTTCAAATTTTCTGACAAAAACATGCTTTCCATGCGTACCAAAAGCTGCCTGTTGGGGGTGGGAGACTTAATACTGTCTCCAGTTAAGAACCATAGCTCACTAATCAGAATTACTCTCCAATACGTTTTCTTGTTCAGGTTACAAATGGACTTCTGTCAAAGGGATACGTGGGTATGAATTGAAGGAATCTGAGTGGAAATGCAACACTGATATTTTGGATCTCCAGAACTTGCCTATAAGAAGAGTCATTTATTCAGGAGCTCCTGAATTTGCTTATAAGAGAGTCATTCTCTGCAGAGAATGCAAAGATGAGTCAGGAATGATTCTGCATGTAAAGCAATTGCAAAAATAATTCTGTCACATGGAACAGTGAATGTCTCTAGGAAATACCAACCAATATTGGAATTCTGAAACAGTGATAATGAGCAGTATAGTACAGGGAACTAGGAAAGACTGCTTGACAAAGATAGTATTTGAGATCATAGATAAATGCTGTGGGCCAAAGTAATTGTTATTTTCTCAGTTTAGTTGAAAGCGAATAATGATACTGTGCCCATTTTTATAGGTAACAATAGCATGCATGTATGTGGATGAAAATGAGAGCTACAAAGTAATTATGAGTGAAAGAAATCCTTGCAGAACTAACAATTCAGTGTTGTCCAAAACAAACCAATGGACAAAGGATTTGAAAATGCTAGTACCATCCTAACATTCCAATTGTTTTGAGCAAATTCTTATTGATAGAGATCTCCAGGACTGCTTATCAACCAGTGAGTAATTCCAATAGTCAATAAACAAATGCTGCCTCCCTCATTAGGGATGGAAATAGATGTTCCCATAGAATTTCAGAAGAGTTGACAGACAAGCCAAATACTGTCAACTTTCAAATTTGTCATACTGCCCCTGGTTCTAGCATCACTGCAGAAATCCCAGAGAAAGAGATGGTGGGATGTGAGGAATGGAGATAATCTGTGTCTCTTTGGAATGTTCTGGGGTCTACTTAAGACCAGCATGGCAAACATGTATAGTGACAACTCTAATCAATTGTTCATGGCTGTCTGAAAGGGTTGGTGAGGCTACAGTGATCAAGAAAAAATGTCATCATTAATTGGTCATAATTACCTTGAAAAAGTGGTAACCTGTGATAGGCAACAGTTTCTATGCAGTGGTAAAACATGTCTTATACTGTTCCGGAGGGGACATGATTTAATCAACAGTACAATTGAATCTGTATTGTATTGGGGGCACTTAATATTAGAATTTTGCTAAAATATGTGATTTCTATTTAGACACACAGACCTCTAAAAGATAGCTTTCTGTCTTGATTACCTGTTCTTTACTTCATTCTGAATCAGATTGGAAGTAGTAAGTTGTGCTTTATATGCTTGTTAGCTCATTCATTCATTCACTAATTCAGCCAGTCAGCCACTGCCCTGGTTATCTATTGCTGGGTAACACACGACTTCAAAACTTGGTGGATTGAAACAGCAACAATTATGTCAATATCTCTTCCAGTTTCTGTGAGTCAGGAATCTTGGAAGGATTCAGCTAGGTGGCTCAGCTCAGGGTCCCTCTGTGGTTTCAAGTCAGATGGTGGCTGAGAGAGTGTGGGGCTGAAGCAGCTGGGGGTTGGATGGGCAGCTCACTATCTTCATGTAAGTTCCTTGGCCTCTGTACGTGGGTTAATCTGGACTCCAAAGGCAAGATGTACCACCTTTTATGACCTAGCTTCTGAAGTTAGGCAATACAGGTTGAGCATCCCCAATCTGAAAATCTGAAAATCTGAAATCCAACATGCTCCCAAGTCTGAAATTTTTTGACTGCTGACATGAAGTCACAAGTGGAAAATTTCACACTTGACCCCATGTGACAGGCCTCAGTCACAATGCAGGAGCATAGCACGCAGTTTATTCTGTGCTTCCAAGGGAACAAAGACCCTTGGAACTCTCCTCAGCTATGATGTACGTTTGTTGCACACGTCCAGATTCTCCCATGCAAGCAACTAGACTGTCCACTTAGGTGGCTGATAGTGACATATTTACTTTCTGATGGCTCAGTGTATACAAACTTAGTTTCATGCAAAAAAATATTTAAAATATGGTCTAAAATACCTTCAGGCTCTGTATATAAACTATATATAAAACATAAATGAATTTTATGTTTAGGTTTGTGTCCCATCTCCAAGATATCTCATTATGTATATGAAAATATTCCATACTCAAAAAAAAAATTAAAAATCCAAAACACTTCTGTCCCAAGAATTTCAGAATAGAGATACTTAGCGCCTGTATCACTTCTACTACACACTACTGATTGTAAGCTAGTCATAAGTCTACCCACCCAGGTTGGAGAAATGGGGAAGTAGTCTGCACCTCTTTATGGGGATGTAACTAGGGTTTTAGAAAACATATGGGCTAGGAGATGATGTTGCCATGTTGGAAAAATACGATCAGCTGATTAGCCAGAATCACAAACATTTGTTGGGAGCCTCTTAGGTGCTAGGCTGCATATACTCTGGGAATACAGTGAAGAGGAGAGACCATGTCCTTGTTCCTGAGGGGCATATATTCTACTGAGGATGAGTGAGGAGATAAACAAGTAGTAAATAAACAGGAAAGATAAGATTGGATTGTGATAAGTGCTATGAAGAATGTTAAATAAAACAGAATAACTGGGGTTTAGAGATCTTTAGATAAGGTGGTCATGACAGGTCTCTCTCTCTTTTTTCCTTCGGTATCTATTTTATTTATTTATTTATTATTATTATACTTTAAGTTCTGGGGTACATGTGCAGAACACGCAGGTTAGTTATATAGGTATACATGTGCCATGTTGGGTTGCTGCATCCATCAACTCATCATTTACATTAGGTATTTCTCCTAATGCTATCCCTCCCCGAGGCCCCCATCCCCTGATATGCCCCAGTGTATGATGTTCACCTCCCTGTGTCCATGTGTTCTCATTGTTCAACTCCCACTTATGAGTGAGAACATGTGGTGTTTGGTTTTGTTCTTGTGTTACTTTGCTGAGAATGATGGTTTCAGTTTCATCTATGTCCCTACAAAGGACATGAACTCATCATTTTTTATGGCTGCATAGTATTCCATAATGTATATGTGCCACATTTGCTTTATCTAGTGTATCATTGATGGGCATTTAGGTTGGTTCCAAGTCTTTGCTATTGTGAACAGTGCTGCAATAAACATACGTGTGTATGTGTCTTTATAGTACAATGATTTATAATCTTTTGGGTATATACCCAGTAATGGGATTGCTGAGTCAAATGGTATTTGTAGTTCTAGATACCTGAGGAGTCGTCACACTGTCTTCCACAATGGTTGAACTAATTTACACTCCTATCAACAGTATAAAAGCGTTCCTATTTCTCCACATCTTCTCCAGCATCTGTTGTTTCCTGACTTTTTGATGATTGCCATTCTAACTGGTGTGAGATGTTATCTCATTGTGGTCTTGATTTGCATTTCTCTAATGGACAGGTCTCTTTTAATTAAAGAACTTAATGATGAGAAGAAAACAGCCAGGGGAACAGAGTTCCAGGTGGATGGAAGAGCAAAAATACAGCATGTAAGGTAAGAATGAGGTTGGCCCATTTGAGAAACAGCAAAGGGCCTGGTGGCAGGAATGCAGTGGGCAAGGAGGAAGGTGGCATGAGATGAAGTCTGAGAAGTAAGCTGGGGACAGAGCATAGAGTTTTGAGGCTAAGAAGCATGGATTTTGTTTCAGTTCTCCTGAAAGTTCCATAAAGGGAGACACTGCTTATTCACTCTTAGAACTCCAGTGCCCAGAAGCCTATCTAACACACATCTGGCATTCACGTGAGCTCTGCTGAATAGAGACTGACTGAGTGTACCTCAAACCTTAAGTTGGCACCTGACCACATCCCACAGCAAGCTCTACATCATAAGGACATGTTCCATGGAGACAGAGTGGTTGAGATCTCACTTAAACTCTTTAGCTTAGGACTGGCTGGGCTACTTAACTGCATCTATTACCACCTAAATGAAGACACATAACAGGGAGCTAATTATAATGTGTCTTGCCCTGCTCTTGAATAATTAAATGTTTTATTGTGATGTTACAATTTGAATTTATTATCCTTTGCTGGGGAACAAAATTAAACATAATGAGGGCTGTTAGTCTCTTCTCAGTTCTGCCTGTATCCTGTACCTTATATCATTTTTACCACTTTGATTAATGGGTTTAATTTACTTTGACTGGGATATGTAGGAATCAGTAGGTGGAGGGAAGGTGAGACCGTTAAAAATCCTTTTAATTAGACTAATAATATCAAATCTGCATGTGTTAATAAGGGTGCACTATTAATTAGCTTTCGTAGATGGCTTCTGGAAAGGTAGCAGAGTAGCTTTGAAATATCCTTTGTGATACCAGGAAATCTATTAAGTTGACAGGCAAAGCATGACATTACATATTTCCTCAAATAAAGAGCCTTTCATCTCTGAAGACGTAGAGAATCTCACATGACAGACCTATCCCTAGTTTGTTGTGTGGGACGTCTTTTATGGACCCTCCAAGTTCACTATTGCCCCTTCTTGGCTCTGCTCTCTGTCCTAGTGCTGACCTACATGGATCGTATCAGCAGGGTTTCTCTGTGTTCTGTCTGCTGTTTGTATTTGGCCAAAAGAAGCCGTAGCAGGAGATCTGGGTATTGAATCTCTGACTTCCCCACTTTGAGATCACCAGATTTGTCTCCAAAGCTGGCTATGTCCCTTGACCCAAACTCATTGCTCCTCAAGACAACTTTCTCTATACAACTCTCTCTCTGCATTCTGCTAACATCTTCCCACTTTTGTTCTCTTCAGGCCTAGGGGAGTTCATGGATCTCCCTTCATTCCTTGGCCCAGATAGTCCTTGCACTACTTCCCACTTCCTACTTTCATCTTTGTAAATAGTTCCATTGAAAACAGATCCTCCTGGCAAGGTGACCCTCCTTGGGAGGCCAAGGTGGGTGGATCACTTGAGGCCAGGAGTTTGAAACCAGCCTGGGCAACATGGTGAAACCCCATCTCCACTAAAAATAAAAAACTTAGCTGGACATGGTGGTGCAAGCCTGTAATCCCAGCTACTCAGGAGGCTGAGGCTGGCACCCAAGAGGTGGAGGTTGCAGTGAGCTGAGATCGCACCACTGCACTCCAGCCTGGGCAACAGAGTGAGACTCTGTCTTTTTAAAAAAAAAATCAAGGAAAGAAAAGAAAAACAGAAAATTGATCCTCTTTGAAATAGCCTGCTTTGAGTGTGCTTTTTCCTTCTGGGACCCTGATTGATGCCCCCTTGCTATGCCAACATTTGATTAATTTTATTATGTTTTAATTTTGTACATAGTTCATTAAAATTAACTGCATCATTTGAATAGAGCTTTATGTTTTGTTTGTGAAATGACATTGGATCATATGTACAGAGTTGTGCATTTTCACATACAAGATTTCTGTGTTGCCAATATTTGTTTTAATAAGAAATCAAGAACGCTTTTCAGCAGGGGTGGAGGTGATACCATCTTCAAATGCTAAAATAAGTGCTTTCAATAACATACCATTTTTTAAAAATAAAAATTTCCCCACATGTATTAAATAAATATCTCAATTTGACCAACAAATTTGCTCTTGGGTCATTATTTGTAAAAGATCACATCAGGTGTTTTCTATGAGAGGAGTGCACAGGCTGGAATGTTTATGTGAAGAAGTAGATATTAGAAATCTGTGGTAGATAGGCCAGGCACAGTGGCTCACACACATAATTCCAGCACTTTGGGAGGCCGAGGCAAGTGGATCACTTGAGATCGGGAATTCAAGACCAGTCTGGGCAATATGGTGAAACCCCATCTCTAAAATAATTAAAAGATTAGCCAGGTGTGGTGGCATGCTCCTGCAGTTCCAGTTACTTGGGAGGCTGAGGTGGGAGGATCACTTGAGCCTGGGAGGTTGGGGCTGAGGCTGCAGTGAGCTGTGATCATGCCACCACTGTATTCCAGCCTTCTAGCCTAAGTGAAAGAGTAAAACCTTGTCTCAAATAAATAAATAAATAAATAAATAAATAAATAAATAAACAAATAAATAAATAAATAAAAAATAAAAATAAAAGAAACCTGTATGAATACAAAAATACACGTACTTCATGTGTATGCACATAAAACGTGCTTCAACATTTTTGAAGCTCCAATTATTTGAGGAGAAACATGGGATGAAACTTTTCAGCAGCCACTTCTCAAAGTTTGTCACATTTTTAAGTTTGCCAGCCTGAGGCTGGCGTCTGGATCTCTATGGAGAGAATCATTCTTAGAGGCCTTAGTTTCCTTTGCTTGCCTTCACTTCCATTCCCACACACCTTCTCCTACCCCTAAGAGATTTCAAAACGTACTGAGTGCCTCAGCTGGAGGATGATGGAGCCTGCTGGCCCAGCCTGTATCCATTCTGCCTTTAAAACTTTGCTAACAGATTTTACTGGGAACAGAAATGGGATTGTCCACCTAAGTTTTAGCCACTGAGATGTGGGTTGTTGCAGAGGGTTTCTGGAAAATATGCTTTTGAATTGTACCCCTTTCCCCTAGCCTTTCTACTTCCCACCTGGAAATTGGATGTGATAGCTGGAGCTCCAGGATTCACTTTATAATCATGGCCTTGTAAATGGATGCCATATCATAAAATATAAAGGGCAGAAAAATGGAAAAATGCTGGGACACTAATGATGTCATGGACCTATAACAGCAGCCCCAAATGACCTACCACTGGCATTCATGTTATAGGACAGAAAAACAAATACCTTTCCTGTTTAAACCATTCTTCCTTGTCATTTAAAGAAATTTATAAATGATACCCAGAGCAAGCCACTATGGGTACCATTTGTGTCACCATCAAGAGGACATGGCTTATTTTATGACTAAGGGAAATTTCTGAAATACAGGCTTAAAACAGGTTTCATTCTTGAAACCTGAAATGAGATTAGGATATAGCCACAACCCCACTTTCATACCTTACCTGTGTCCTAACCAGACCTGAAAATTCATCATTCACAGAAGACCCTATGAATTTCTGTGCCTTGCCCTTTCTCCAGATACCTGATACATTTCTTCACTTTAATAATTCTTTTATATAACTTTGCATTTTTTTTCCCTCTCTAGACATGTTTGCAGTGACTTGCTAATATCACTTCACGCCATTCTCCCTTCTCAGCCCTCCTGAGTAGCTAGGACTACAGGTGCCTGCCACCACCACCACGCCCGGCTTTTTTTTTTTTTTTTTTTTTTTTTGGAGACGGAGTCTGCTCTGTTACCCAGGCTGGAGTGCAGTGGTGCGATCTCTGCTCACTGAAAGCTCCACCTCCCAGGTTCATGCCATTCTCCTGCCTCAGCCTCCCGAGTAGCTGGGACTAGAGATGCCCACCATCATGCCCGGCTAACTTTTTGTATTTTTAGTAGAGACAGGGTTTCACCGTGTTAGCCAGGATGGTCTCGGTCTCCTGATCTCATGATCTGCCCACCTCGACCTTCCAAAGTGCTGGGATTACAGGAGTGAGCCAAAGTGCTCGGCCGGCACATAAAGACTTTAAAAATGTTTAAAGTGATAACAATTTAATTTTGATGAATGAGGTGGCGATGAAAGTGGGGTTGGCTGCTAAATGGACATTGTGTGTGTGAGAGGTGGTGGGGGTGGGGTGGGCAGTTTTCAGAACAGGAGACAATGTCTGTGAGCTCTATTCTGTCTTGTTCCAGAACCCAAACTGTGACAAAGATCCAAAGCCAGGAGAAATGGTCTCAACAACCCAAAACAATCTGTAAATTTGGATCAAGAGGACCCACCAATGACAAAAATACACACGAAAATCTTTTGGCCACTCTTTGAACAACAGATCATTCTAATCAACATGCAATAACAGTGGGGACACCTGGGCCACAATAAACCCTTTCACAACTGTGCCCTTTACCTTGGGCCCTCATAGCCCTTCTGCTGGGATTTGCAAGTTATCTTCAATAAGGAGTTCCCAAACCAAGGGCTAAGACACATATGGAGAGTCTCTTGGGTTTGACAGTTGTGCTTTTAAGCATTCCTGCCCTTCTGGTTTCTGGTTCCTTTGGCTCACTTATGAGAAGCATTGTGTAATCACCTCATCTGACCCTAAGTCAAGAACAGAGGCCTACAGAGGCCCTGGCTAATGTGGGAACCAAGCTTTTAGCTTTGTGGGCTGAGTCTGCTGAGCTGAGCAGCTTCCTAGGACTGTCAGAGGGTTGGCGCTACTCATGTGCAGTTGTTCTATTACACTCTTTTTCTAGGAGTTGGATGAGCCTTTGCGGATTAAACAGTTGTTTGCATTTCCCCAGTTCCATGTTGACTTTTATAACATCACCAAAATGTGTTTCACGTTGAATGGAGTGTTACAAGGCTCCATATGGTGAGGTACGGTTTCCTCCTGCCTGGAGTTCTGAATCATTCTGTGATTTGTGTGAATCTGCTTTGCTATCAGGTAATGAAATAAAATGTACAATTGGTCAGATTTTTTTTTCTTGAAAGAACAACTGTCTACATTTTATCCAGAAGGTGCCAGATAGTGAGTAGGTTGATTACAGATGGCTGTCAAGTAGATGGCACTATGTAACAAGCACTGATTTAAAATCGAGGATGATTGCATTCTGGGGCTCACTGCCACCACCAGTTTCCCTGAGATAATGCTCAAGTAATTCCTCTTTGGATAAATCTTCCCTGACCTCTCTACTACTTCCCCTTCCCCCAGTCTGGGTTTGAAATCCCTTCCTCCCTGCTCCTGTAGTATGCTTAACTTTATGAAGTACTTGAAACAGGTCAAAGTGCAAACACAATGGAAGGTAGAATGAGGACATAAAGCACCTTGATGTTTCAAAAAACAGTATTTCTCATCACTTCTGGTTTAAAGTCTCATCATTCACGTCAATACAATCCCACTGAGGTAACTATTGTTCTGGTATTTCAGCCTCATTGATTCTGGATTCTCCTCTCTAGGTTATTGAAGATGGGGCAAGGTACTGTCCCAACATCAGAGGAAGGATGTCCAAAGGCTTCAGGTTCCTGTGCTATTCTTGATCCTTACTGGCCTCCAGGGAGATGGCCGTTGCTCCAAGGGTCCCTCGCCATCCCATTCTGGCATATGGTGAGGTATGCCTGGCCCTGCCAGATATTTAGGATGTGGTGCTGGCTCTCACTGCTGAAATCCATGGCCCCTCTGCTACCATCTTCATCTGATATCATTAAACTCAGCAAAGAGGACTGGAGATGTATGTTACACATGTGACTATGGCAATGAATTCAGATACGCTTTTCTTCTGATATAGAAAATATTTTATAATCGTAAGTAGACGGTTCCTTATATATTTGTCTTTTCAATGGTCATCAACAATTCATAGCTACAGATTCTGCTATGTCTGCATAGCAACAGACTCAGTCTGCTTACACCTTATGAATCATAAATTTACTCATGGATAAGTATGTGTTGTTCTCTCAAAGGTTTGATTATTTAGATTCATTAAGTGTTGTACTCAAAAGAAAAAAGACTGGTAACTGTATTTTAATAAAGTGTTTAAATACCTAAACATGTTAATATTTTAATAGATATAAGAGTGTATTGTGCTGTAGGTACAGGTATTTATTATTGTTACCATTGTTTTTAAATAGACTAGGACTTCAAAAGGAAACCACAAGGAACTTTAAGTCCTGCTTTTAATCACCATCACCTTATTTTACAAAGAAAAATGTATTTCATTCATGTAAGTTGCTATTCATATTTAGTTATACATTTCTACATTATGAAGAAAGTATTCACCCTGAGGCAGGGAAAACAGAATCCCATCTTAGCTCCTATTGAATGCCTCCATCCTGGAATATTGTACGATTGACATATGCATTGGAATTATTCATGCTGCTTGTATACTTTGGGAGATGAACACCTTGAAGACAAACTCAGAATTTCAGTAAGTCTAACCTTGATGATTATTTTTGCAATAACTGAAAGTGTA
Source organism: Chlorocebus sabaeus (assembly GCF_047675955.1). Classification (NCBI taxonomy): domain Eukaryota; kingdom Metazoa; phylum Chordata; class Mammalia; order Primates; family Cercopithecidae; genus Chlorocebus; species Chlorocebus sabaeus. The sequence continues at coordinate 72,630,899 of NC_132925.1, read as the reverse complement.
TGGTCAATAATCCAAACTAGCAGATAATTTAAAATGATTTAATTTTAACTGTGGAATATGTTATATATCTAATCCCTCTAGACACAATTATGTTTTACCTACATTTGTAGTTAAATTGATTTAAATACTAATTAGTGTGGGGCAAGCTAAGTTATCAGGTAAAAATGAGCTTGGAACAAAGTACAACAGGAAAAGTAGATTAAAGATTAAGACAGAATTTCATTTTCTATTACTCTTTAACTTCTAGGCAAGCTTACTATATTAAAAAGTCACATTTGTCACATTGTTCTCAGATAGTATTTTTTTCTTTCAGATGAAAGTGACACAAGAATGTTAAAAGTCACAAAATACAGCCAAATACCAACTTTTATTTCCCTAGTCTGTGTCCACAATTAGTCCCGCAATTTGTTCCAATTTCAACCAAACTTAATAATTTGAACTTGCCCCAAATGACTTACAGTTTCCCACCTTTGTATTATGCTGTTTTCTTTGCTAGACACACTTTCTCTGCCCTTGCCATGTAATTTAGAGCTCCTCCAAGTCAGGAGGGTGTGATCAGGATAGAAATGGCTTCTGGGATTTGGAGCTTGATAGGGATCACACACATACACACACACCTCCAGCCCCCAAAACTTTGCAATAATGACCAATAATAATTGTGCCCTCCTCTAAGACAGCCATTGTCTTGACATGTGTTATCTCCTAACACTTTACATTGTGCTGAGGTTTGGAAACTGTCAGAAATATTTAAGGACCTGCCTAGGAAACAAACTAAACTCATGTCTCAAACACCAGAAAGTACTCTATAATCTTATATTGGGAGAAATCTAAGACTCAGAGCAAGGCAAAAAAAAAAAAGAAAAGAAAAGAAAAAATTTTAAGAAAAAGGGTTAGACCGATCATTTACCTTAAGAAAATAAATAAGGTACAATTTATGACCTATTACTATCTCCTACTTTAGTCTTGTTTTACAACTTCGTGGAAGCACTAAAGCATGTTCAGTCAACACAAACCTTGGGATTCAGGGTTATACACTGTCAATGGCTTAGGCTTACCTCTGTGGTATAAATTACAATAAAGTCCTTATTTATTTATACTGAACATTGGAAAACACAATAGATAGAATCTGTAACTTATAAGAAAAAACACAATCACACTAAATTTTACGAAAGACCACTGCATCTTGTCTAACTTTGAACCATCACAACATTTTGCTGAATCTTCTAACACGCAATTTCTTCTTGCTTTGTAGGTTTTACTTTGTTTGTCTTAATCTCTTTACTAAACAGTAAGCAATCTAAAACAAGAAATGTTTTTTCTCTTGTAGAAAAAATAATTCTACAGCATTCAGCCCAGTGTCCCACACATGACTGAATCTCAAAATCATCTCTTGAATTGAATTTTGCCTGCAGATGATACAGACCTGAACACACTTGACAGCCATTGAAAATGCTTCTTTCCCCTCATATTTAAGCAGTGGAATAGCCTAATGGTCAACAGAAAACTGCCTGAACTCAAATTCTAGCTCTGTCACATACAAGTTGTCTAACTTTAGACAAGTCTTTCTGTGCCTCAGTTCTCTCATTAGTCAAATAGTTTAAAAAAATTGAGATGTAAATATATCAAGATATGTAAGATGCCTCAAAAAGTGCCTAGAATGTAGCAAACACTTTACAAGTATTAATTGTTATTATCATTATTATTATCCTAGTTTAACTCTCTGCAAAAATTGAGTTGAGATTTCAAAGGAGTGGATAACTAAAAATATGCATGCCTCACAAAGGATATTTGTTTGCAAGAAACCACAAATTTATAAACCTTCCTCCTCTCTTTCCCTGATGGTCAAATACAAGGACCCATTGTGGAAATGTAATTTCCTACTCTCTGTGAAGGTAACACCCCTGCCTGTTCTCCTAAAATACTCATGCAAATTAAACAGAATGAACTTATGGAAAAAGAGACAGCATATGTAGGGACTCTAGAGATGGCTGTCTGATGTTTTGTTGGGCTTATCTTCTAATTTCGTTTCGATTTGGGACATAAGACCAGGGGTGTTTTGTGGTTAGTGTGAGGTCAAGGATAGAAAACAAATCCAGTGGACAATACTACCTCATCGGAGAGCAGAAAATCATAACAATTTAATACAGCATCAATGTGGCTGATTAACAGTCCAAAAATTAGTATTTTTCTTTTTCATGCTGATTAGGAATAAGATAGTAGCCTTACTTTGAAAAGCCTAAGAATAATAGGTGTTACACAAACAGGTTAACATTGAGTTTCTTCATTAGGGACTCCTCCCCTTCCCATCCTTCTCTCTCTTCTTTCTCTGTTTTCCCATACACCTCAACACCTGTGAGGAGATCATGTATGAGCAGAAAAGGGAGCCAGTCTCCTGTGTTGTAGAATTAATGAGGAGCCCAAAAGGCCCCATCTCATTCCTTTTTCTCTAATTCCTTCTTGAATAAAGGTCTTGTCTAGCTTAAATACTTCATTTACCATAAAAATTACTTACTGGAGCCTTTTAACACACTTTGTCCAATCTTTAGCAGATAAAGCAGACCGAAAACTAAGGATATAGAAGAGTTGGGAAATATAATAGATAATTTTGGTTTCATAGCTATGCATTAAAATTTATCTCCTAGAGAAAGACTACATTTTTTACTAGGCCTCAAAGAACATCTCAACAAAATCCTCAAATTGGAAATTATCAGGCCTGTCAGATGAGCAGAGAGGAATGTAGGTAATAAGGTCAGGGTGGGTAATTTTAAGAGGGCCCACTCATGCAAGGGTTGAGGGAAGAACCTCCACGACGATGGTGGGCATGGGGTGAGGGCATGTCAGTGGTGGTACACTTTGTAGAGGAGGACACATGTAAAATGGCACTATCATTTGATTATCTTCCTTATGAGTATCTTGGACAAAGGCTAATGTTTCAATTAACTATCACTGTTGTTTTCTCTAGCAACTTTTCATTGCAGTCTTCCCCAATGTGGTGTCAATATATTACTTTACAAATTGTTAACATGTGACAGCTTACAAAAATGTGCTCTAGTGGAGCTCTTTTCCCACCATACCATCCATTCTTAGTCGTGCATCTGGGTTATTACTAAGAACTTTGACTGGGGAGGAAGAGGGTGGGACATATCTAAGAACTGAGCTGGAAAGCCAATGGAAATCTAATTTTGCTGAGCAGAGCTATTTGGCTACTATGGGCAATTCAAATACTCACAAAAAGCATCAGAAATATGACTTAAACCTGGTCTTGATTTCAATGTTGTAGGGAAGAAAGAAAGAAAGAACGAGACAGAGAGAGAGAGAGAGAGAGAGAGAGAGAGAGAGAGAGAAGCAAGTATAGTCCAACCCAATAAGAGTAATAGAAATGTTCTTGGTCCAGGAAGGGAGTACTGATTGGTGAGAAATGGAAGGGATTGCTGGCAATACAGGGAACAAGTAACTTTCTTAGCTGGTCCAAGAAGAAAAGGGTGAGCAGGAAGACTGAGGGAAGAACCTTAGCTAAGTCTTCCAAAGAAGAAAGACCATAGTTGGTAGGCAGTTTTGGGAAACCCAAAGACCTTCAAAATAAGTACTCCAGTGACTAATGACAGTATATGCTTACTCTAGCTTTCTTGACATTCAGGAGGAAACAACCAGAATCCTTTCTCTTAATAGACCTGTGAAGGAAATCTGCTTCTAAGACAGATTCCAGCCCGCAGGGTGGAAACACCACACATTTACCAAAACTCTTCAAATTCACTTAAAAGTAGAAACATCTCATTTTTTTCCTTCTGATTATCCATGGCATTCCTAGTTGTATCCTTTTTATAACATAAAAAGAAACATGTTATGATTATAAAAGTAGTGAATATTAAAAAACACAAAAAAAATAAAGAAAAAAATAAAGTCAGTAACAACTCCATTACCCAAAGATAACTACTGTATGTAATATTGTGTAATATTGTGGTACGTATTGCTTTTTCCCTATACATATTTATATATTAAACAAAATTTAACAAATTTTGTTATATATTAACAAAATTAGACATATGCATTTAAGAACCTGCTATGTCCCTGTATCATGAAATTTCTTCTGCAGTATCAGTGATACTGCATAGTATTCCATGTCATGGATATTCTATTTTTAATGTTCTGTTCTTGACCATTTTAGATTATTTCCAATTTTCACAACCTTTAACCACTTTTTGACTAATTAGACTTTCTCTGGTCTTCTTTTTCTCGTAGAAAAATCCCTCAGGGTCTATTCATGGAAGTCTGGTTGGGTCTCTTCTTTTGGAGAATTAATAAATTAGTCCACACAACTGAACTTGCTGAAGGTAAATTTGGAGTTGGGCAACTTTTACTGCATAACAAGCAGTATTTGTGTGCAAAGAGTGTCTGTTTGGCATTTTACTATCCACTAGCTAATATGTTCAGGGCAGGAATACCCCTTTCTGTCCGATGGCTCTCCCTTTTCTCCACATGCAAGGAAGTATGTAACTGGGCACAGTGTTGCTTTGATCTGGTTTTCATTATGTGATAATTGTGGACTTTCTAAATTGTAAATGCCTGTGACTCTTTCCCCAGCAGTCAGACAATCTATGCTCTGGGAAAATTAAAGGGAAGAAATTCAGGTAACAAGAGGAGCAACATGAAGCAATACTTTGCTATAATCATCCCCTTACTAGTTGAGGTCCAAAATGCTGTATTGAGTGAAATAACATGATTAGAGTTAAATAAATAATGATAGCTAAGAGAGAAATCAGCTAGAGAGAAGTTATTTCAGCCTATTAAGAAATGAGATGTTGCTCAAAGGAAAAAGGCCCTTATATGAAGAGTGTCAAAATAAAGGAATGAAAAAAGAAATAAATGAAGTTTGAAGAGCATGCTAGAAAAGGCGGATGGATAATTTTAAGCAAAATGTGCTGCACAATGAGATTGGAGATGAATGGGAGGAGGTTTGATTGTGTAAGCAGTTCTTGCTTTATACCAGGGATCTGCAATCTTTTTCTCTAAAGGGCTAGATAGTAAATATTTTAGGTTTTGTAGGTCAGAATGTCTCTCACCCTACTACTCAATACTGTCATTGTAACATGAAGGCAAGCATAGACAACACCTAACAAATGGGTGTGTCTATGTTCCAATAAAACTTTACACAATCTGGTGGTAAGCTGGGTATAGCCTACAGGCTGTAGTGTTCTGACTCCCGGTTTAGATGATCAAAGTGGTGGTGGTTCCTTTCTCCACTGAATGGAACTCATATTAGTTTGGCGCAAAAGTCGCTAATTTTGCCATTATCTTAATTAAAGGTGCCATTACCTTTAATGGCAAAGACCACAATGACTTTTGCACCATTGTTGTTGTGAGGATTAAATAACAAGTGTGAAAAGTCCTAACACAGTGCTTAGCACAAGGTCCACACTCAAATGTTATCTCACCCACCGTCCTTCAAGTCAGTGGTCATACCCCACAAGGAAGCATTCATGGCTTCAGTTAATCATGCATATAAATTAAAGACAGAAAAAGAGGTAGAAAAGAAAGACACAATAAATGAAAGGTCATTATTGAATTTGGTTTGGTTTTTCAATACATACAACTCAGGACGAATCATTAAAATGCATCATCTTGCAAACTGAAGAAACAGAACAAAGTACAACTGCAAAAACAAATTAACTCAGGTTGATATAATTTTCATGACAATAGGCTCATTTTCCTTATCTTTCATTGAGCCTGTTAAACTTTAAGAAAATCCCTACTTTTAAGAAATGATTTTTTGAAAAATAGAGGCAGAAATATACTGATATAGGTGAATTGTACTTAACTAAACTTGTAAAAATAGTCTAGTTAACATTGTTAATTTCAGTTAAATGGCATCTCAATTTTGACTGGAAGTAGAATCACTCTGGTTTTGGTTTCTCATAGTCTCTGAGCAGCACCACTACAGGTTCTTTGAAGCATTTCTAAATGAGGTAATTTCATTTTACACAGGGTTTCTTGTAAAAATTATTGTCTTTCTGTACATCTAATTAAAATAAAGATGTAATAAAGAATTTACTGTTTTAATTAGGGCATAGATCTTAAAGCAATTATCCTGTCATTAATAATTCCTTAACAGACTTTCTTGCACAAGATGAATAAAAAGATTTCTAAGCTGTGAAAAATCAATACACATTACTCATTTACATTAACAAAGCTACACAAAGTAATCTGAGCCTTCATTATATCATTTCTCCTGTAAACCAGAGGAGTTTGGAGAATCATTAGCTATTTATAACCTAGCGGAACTTCACTTACAAGAGAGAAATCTTACCCATGACTGGGCACTTGTATCAACGTCATTTAAATGAACAGCCAAATAGGATTAATATGTTAGTGAGTGGAAATGGATTGATATGGTCCATAAGGATGACTAAATGATGAAAGGTATCATCATGGTGTTATAATATGAATGATTCAGCACTCCATCTGAAAAGTAAATGTCTTAACATTTTTTTTCTGTGTTGTAATTAAAGTCGCTCCCCTCCATACCCCTACCATCCCCCATACACACATTTGGGCTGTCTTTTAGGCAACTTAGCATCTAGGAGACACTAAGACCACTGAGTTTAAAACACAATCATGAAGGTATCTCAAGTAGTATTGCCAGACTTTGGTATTTCCTATAATTTCATCTAATATCATAGGATGATCTGGGAAGGGCAAAACCAAACCAAATCAAAACTCGAAATGAGGTTTTTGTTTTGTTTTGTTTTGTTTTGTTTTTTTGTTAGAAGAGGAAAGGCTACGTTGTTATAAGAAGCCATTAAGAAGAAGAAAAAATATTTTGCAATCTAAATTTTAGTCACATTGTCCCTAATTGATAATTTGGAGGTGGATGGAAACCCTTACATGTGAAAGCAAATGGTCCAAGACCACATATTGTCCAATTCCCCTGGGGAAGAATTATCTAAGGAATTAAATGAATCAATCCGTAACTGCAACAGGGACTTTAGGTCCTTGTTTCTGTCTGTGTGGTTCCCTGAGCCCATCAAGGTGATGGATGGTGGGAAGAGGTATTAACACAGGTTCTTGCTGGGTCATTTGGTAAAACCCTCAGTTAGCATGGCCAGATTTTAATGAATATTAAGTAATGATGATGAAATTAAGTGCATCAGGAAAGACAGCAGTAATCAAACTGGTCTATGAACATATGGCTGAAAAAACTGTTCTGGGGTCCTTGTGAGAAATTTGCTCCAGGAGCCTTATAAGAATTTAGAGAGGATTGCTCACCAATTTTTCAATAAATGTCGCTGAATAGGAGATTTAGAGTTTCTTATCTTAATTCTCACAACTTGTCCAGGAACAACTCCACTGGGGTGAAGGGGAGTGGACAGCTCTGCAGCAAGGCCACCTGGAAGGCTGTACATGTGTTTGGAGGACCTGTTGCTATGACATATAGTGCTACATTGAGGAAAATGGGGATATAAGACACCCAAAGGTATTTTCCTCAATTATCAGTAGTCTCTTACTTGAACACCGGGAACAGAAGAGATGCAAGAAGCAAAGTTCATGACATTTTAAAATTTCTTCTATTATCTCTAAGGTACTAAATAATATTATCACTTAAAATTCTGATGTAATTTGGTGATTATGAAATATCTTAGTCCTATCTATGAGGAAATACAAAGGCATAGATGTTGACAAAATCATTGCCTATTACATACAGGGAGGGTGGCAGAGACTGCTAGTTATTCTTTCAATGTTCATACCACCTTTCTTCCAAATGAGAGGATCCACAAATTCTAGATGAGTTCATGGCTGGTATTTAACTTCTGTCTAGTAGTTGAGTGTGGCTGATGTGTAACTTCTGTCTAATAATATGTTCAGGGAAATATCATGGGACCTCTTTTTGGAATCTTCCTTAAAAGCAGCCAGAGCACACACTTTGTCCCCTTCTTCCTCATCCATTTACCTTCCTGCTTCTAGAATATGGATGAGATGGTTTGGCTGAAGTAATTATCTTGAACTGTGCATTGGTTCACTTTGAAAATGAAGGCTTAGTCTACTCATGCTTCTATGACAAAATACCATAGGCTGGGTGGCTTATAATCAATAAACATTTATTACTCACAGTTGTGGAGGGTAGGAAGTTCGAGATCAAGATAATGGCAGATTTTGTACCTGGTGAGGGCCTATTCCTCATTGATGTTGCCTTCTTGCTGCATCCTCACCTGGTGAAAGGGGCAAATGAGTTTCATTGGGTCTATTTTATAAGAGTACTTGTATTAGTACATTTTAACACTGCTGATTAAGACATACTGGAGACTGGGTAATTTATTTAAAAAAAACAACAACAACAAAAACAGGTTTAATGGACTCACAGTTACATGTGGCTGGGAGGCCTCACAATCATGGCAGAAGGTAAAAGGCACATCTTACATGGCAGCAGGCAAGAGAGAATGAGAGCCAAGTGAAAGAGGAAACCCTTATAGAATCATCAGATCTCATGAGGCTTATTCACTACCACAAGAACATTATAGGAGAAACCATCCCCATGATTCAATTATCTCCCACTGTATTCCTCCCATAACATGTGGGAATTATGGGAGCTGCAATTCAAGATGAGATTTGGGTGGGGACATAGCCAAGCCTTATCTACCCCGGCCCCTCCCAAATCTCATGTCCTCACATTTCAAAACCAATCATGTTGTCCCAACAGTCCCCAAAAGTCTTAACTCATTTCAGCATTAACTCAAAAGTCCACAGTACAAAATCTCATCTGAGGCAAGGCAGGTCCTTTCCACCTATGAGCCTGTAAAATCAAAAGCAAGTTAGTTACTTCTTAGATACAATGGGGGTACAGGCACTGGGTAAATACAGCCATTTCAAATAAGAGAAATTGGCCAAAACAAAGGGGCTACAGGCCTGATGCAAATCTGAAATCAACTGGGGCAGTCAAATCTTAAAGCTCCAACTTGATCTCCTTTGACTCAAGGTCTCACATCCAGGTCATGCTGATGCAAGAGGTGGACCCATGGCTTTGGGTATCTCTGCCCTGTGGCTTTGCAGTGTATAGCTCTGCTCCTGACTGCTTTCATCGGCTAGTGTTGAGTGTTCATAGCTTTTCCAGGTGCAAGGTGCAAGCTCTCAGTGGATCTACCATTTTGGGGTCTAGAGGATGTTGGGTGGCCCTCTTCTCATAGTTCCACTAGGCAGTGCCTCAGTGTGAGGACTCTGTGTGGGGTTTCACATCCCATATTTCCCTTCTGCACTGCCCTAGCAGAGGTTGTCCATGAGTGTCCTGCCCCTGGAGCACACCTCTGCCTGGACATCCAGGCATTTCCATATATCCTCTGAAATCTAGGTGGAAGTTCCCAAACCCCAATTCTTGACTTCTGTGCACCCACAGGCCCAACACCACATGTAAGCCTCCAAGGCTTGGGGCTTGCACCCTCTGAAGCAATGGCCTGAGGTCTATGTTGGCCTGTTGTAGCCACAGCTGGGACGCAGGGCACCAAGTTCCAAGACTGCACAAAGCAGCAAGGCCCTAGGCCTGGCCAGGAAACCATTTTTTCCTCCTAGGCCTCTGGGTGTGTGATGGGAGGGGCTGCATGAAGACCTCTGACATGCCCTGGAGACATTTTCCCCATTGTCTTGGTGATTAACACTTGGCTGCTCATTACTTATGCAAATTTCTGCAGCCAGCTTGAATTTCTCCTCAGAAAATGGGTTCTCCTTTTCTATCTCATGGTCAGGTTGAAAATTTTCTGAACTTTTATACTCTGCGTGTCCTTTAAACATAAGTTCCAATTCCAAGCCATATATTCGTGAATGAATAAAACTGAATGCTTTTTAATAGTAGCCAAGTAACCTCTTGAATGCTTTGCTGCTTAGGAATTTCTTTCATCAGATGTCCTAAATCATCTCTCTCAAGTTCAAAGTTCCACAAATCTCTAGGGCAGGGGCAAAATGCCACCAGTCCTTTTGCTAAAACCTAACAAGAGTCACCTTTGCTCCAGTTCCCAACAAGTTTCTCATCTCCATCTGAGACCACCTCAACTTTCACTTTATTGTCCATATCACTATCAACATTTTGGTCAAAGCCATTCAACAAATCTCTAGGAAGTTCCAAACTTTCCTACATTTTCCTGTCTTCTTCTGAGTCCTCCAAACTGTTCCAACCTCTGCCTGTTATCTAGTTCCTAAGTCACTTCCACATTTTCAGTTATCTTTATGGGAGCACCACACTCCTGGTACAAACTTACTGTATTTGTCTGTTTTAACACTGCTGATAAAGACACACCTCAGACTGGGTAATTTGTAAAGAAAAAGAGGTTTAATGGACTCAAAGTTCCACATGGCCTGGGAGGTCTCACAATCATGGTGGAAGGTGAAAGGCATGACTTACATGGTGGCAGGCAAGAGAGAAATCTCACGTTTTTACATTTCAAAACCATTACAATCAACTCTTGTGATGCAATCTTGAATCTATACCCAAATTTCCCACTTCTCAAGATTTATTGGAAAAAATTATCCCTAGTGTTGCTCAGAACTGTTTGGTTTTCCTATTTTAACATTTAGATGTTTTTCACCCATCTCCAATGAATAGAATTGGAGTTGTTTATATAGTAGAGCATGTATATAATTTATGACAAAGTTCATTTCAATGGTCCTCAAGTAAGCATTTTTTCAGTATGCCCCATGACTATTATAGTCAACTTTCTTGTTCTCAGAGCACATGAATTAATATTTCACAGATGAAGCACAAATAATCAATAAACTTATGAAACTGCTTAGTAACAGTATTTATTAAATTAGTCAACATTAAAAAAACAACTCCAGCTGACATGGGTATGGTGAGACAGATACTCTCTTTACCCAGTGATGTGAGTGTTAATTGCTTTCTGGAAAGCAATTTGTCTGTATGTTACAAGAGCCTAATAAAAGTTCATATTCTTTGATCTAGTAATTCTACTTTAGGAAATTAACCCTATAGAATCAGGTTAATATTTTGACAAAGATGTTCATTTCAGAATTCTTTCTGGTAGTGAAATACTATTTTAAAAAAGTATAAACGTCTCTCAATAGAAAAATTGATTAAATTATGGTTATCATTGGGATGTTATACAGCTATTCCAATTTTGTTTTTGAAGAGTTTTTAATAAAATGAGGCAGTGGTTAGAATATAATAAGTTAAAAAAAGCATGTATACTTTTATTTTAAGTAAAGACAGAAAAATGACTTGATGGAAATATACTACATTTTCAGTTATGTCCTTGGGAGGTAGAATTGTGGCTAATTTTTATTTTCTGCATTATATTTTTTCTGTGTTTTCAATTTTTATATAATTGTAATGCATTTATATTATGGTTATAGAGAAAGATTAACAACATAAATATGATTGAGTTCTAGATTAAATAAAACCAGAAGAAGCATTATTTACAAAAGTTGACTCAACCAAGATTTTTACTCTTTGAATCTGTTACATGTAACATTACCATGTTTTGCTGCCCAAGCTAGCATTCTCTCTCATTAATAACTTTATGAATATGAAATGATTTATAAACCAATTATAAAAGAAAACCATTACTGCCTAATAGACATAAAATAACATTAAAGCAGAAATGCATGTATTTGGCACTAACAATCTTGATGGTCAAACTGCCTAGAAAGTGAAACTCCTATAATTTAAATGTACCAAGTTAGGAAACCTCACAAGAAACCCAGCCACTTTGTCATTTGACAATAGGGACTGTTGGTTGGTTAACACACTAAATGATTACTAAAGCTTACAGAACAAAGACTGATTTTACCTAAAGGAGTCTGAAAGTTCAGAAACTCAAGAACATAGAAATATTAACATCTGGAACAAACTGGATTGATGGTCTCACTAAGGAGTAACACAACCTCAGATAAAATAACATTCATTTGATATGAGAGTTGAGTATAGAATAAAACCGTACTTTATTCTGATGAATTCCAGATTACAATTTGCTAGAAAAAAACCCAGAAATGTTATTTAAAATGACTCTAAAGTATGCCCAACAATTTACATACAAAAGTATTCCTTGTAGCAATATTTATATTGATGAAAAATAAGAGAAAATTAAGGTGTAACAATTGAGTTTTTTTTTAACATAAATTATATTTCTATAAAATCTTATGCCATCATTGAAAAAGGTGTGGTCACAGAATAATGAATTAGGAAAATGTTAATAACGTATTAAATAAAAATATAGTTAGATTGAAATCCATATATATGACATATACTCATATATATGCAAAAACCACAATTTTGTACCCAAACAATATCTCTAGGTAATATCGTCATAATTAGTTTTCACTTTCTTCCTTATTTTCCTTAGTTTCTTATTTTTTTATGACAGAAATGGTGACCTAAAAGTCTTCCCAATCTCCTCACCCATGAACCTGCTAAATAATTACATTAATAATAAATATATATTCTTTAAAATATGTATTTGAAACATTGTAACTGAGGTTAAATCTCAGTAATTCCAAAATATTTATTTACATATATGGGAACAAAATGTTATTGTATAACTACCAGCAGATTTTCTGTTAGTGGTAGTATACTGTTATCCCATAGAGAGAGAGAAAAAAAAATCAACTCTTCAGTAGGACTTTTGATCATGCAGAGGCAAAACTTGATTGGAGTGGCCAGGAGTTGAACTGAGATTAGAGTTAACTTTCCAGTATTATATTGCAAACATTTGTCTTCATTCGGTGTTGAATTATACTTCTGCAGTTTTGTTTAACTGAGAGGTGAGCATAGTGCATTGGGGAAGGCGATGAAAGAGAAAAGTCTGTTCCTCCTCTCTACTGGGCTAATCCAGGGGTAGTGAGGGAGTTATCTCAGGGGCTTAAGGATACCCAGATTCCACATATGCAAAACATAATCAAAGACATTATTAGTGGGAGAGATGTTCAGAAATTCTGTCCGCCTTTTGATAGCTTCCAATCTACTTTGAACTGCAACATACAGAATAACTACAAACAAAGCAGGATATTCCCACTGTCAAGAAATACTAACGGGCTGTTTGCACAGGCCTGATATTACAGGAATCACCTACAGGATTAATGTCCACTTAGCAGGTATGGCAGAAAAATATTTATCTCTTCTTCATCAGCTGACATTATCTCCTGTATCAACTACAAATGCATTTAGCTTCAAGTACTAGCAAACCCTACTAAGAGTGAGTCAAGTATTACGGACATGTTTTATGCCATGGAACAGCAGGACAGCCCAACCCTAGCACTGGCTCAGCTATTTAGTGATGTCTTCCCAGATTCTTTCTTTCTTTTTTTTCCATCCTGCTATCCATAGCATGCTGGATTTTTATTACTGAGTTTGCTGCCTCATGATTGCAAGGTGGCTGCCAGATCCTGACGTTATATTTGCATCCAAAGCCAGAATAAAAAGAGAAAGAGACAAGCACAGTTGCCTTTTGTAATAAAAAAGCAAACTTGTTCCCAAAACTATCATCCTTATCACTAGCAACATTCTCCTAGATATGGCACATGACCACCCCTGACCGAATGAGTGGGTGGGAAAGCATTTCATTTGCTCCAGTTTTTTGGGAGGTGGTCGGTGTGACGCACGTCTGTGTGAAGAGACCACCAAACAAGCTTTGTGTGAGCAATAAAGCTTTTTAATCACCTGGGTGCAGGCGGGCTGAATCCGAAAAGAGAGTCAGCGAAGGGAGATAAGGGTGGGGCTTTTTTTATAGGATTTGGGTGGGTAAAGGAAAATTACAGTCAAAGGGGGTTGTTCTCTGGCAGGCAGGGGTAGGGGGTCAGGAGGTGCTCAGTGGAGGAGTTTTAAGCCAGAATGAGCCAGGAAAAGGAATTTCACAGGGTAATGTCATGAGTTAAGGTAGGAACAGGCCATTTTCACTTCTTTTGTGGTGGAATGTCACCAGTTAAGCCAGGAACCAGCCATCTGGATGTGTACGTGCAGGTCACAGGGGATGTGATGGCTTAGCTTTGGCTCAGAGGCCTGACAGTCAGGAATAGTGAGGCTAGAAGTGACTGTCTCCAAACAGGGTCTCCCCCACTTCTCCTTGTGGTTTTGGCATTTACATGACAATTTTTCTATTATTTCTATTTATTCCTTCCATTACTCCATGTAATTGTTAGAAAACATTTCTATTTTGTCCAATAAGTCCAAACATACAATCATATAAAATTTGGTAACTTGGAATGTTTAAACACAATGACAAACTTACTGACGGTTTTGTAAATCAGAAAGCACAAAAGGGCAGAGAAGATAACATCAAAAACATTTCTTTCTACTACGATGATGGGGAGATTGTGGAATGGGGCATTGCCTAAGTACCATAACGTTGCCAATGTTATCTTTTATCTGCTTCCCCTATTTTATTTACTGAGGACACTGAGAGGGCACAGCTGCTAGAGAGATGAACCCTCTTGCTGGAAAGAATGCATACCCAAGTAGTAGTTTATATCAGTATTTTTCAAGTTTTTTCATTATCGTCCACCTAAGGAGACTTTTCAGATATTTTTTCCTGATTGCCTTCTCCATAAAATTTTTGTAGACAGATACACAGTCAGCCCTCTGTGTTTGTGGGTTCCACATCTGTGGATTCCACCAAGGATTGAAAATATTTAAAAAGAAAAATAGTGTCTGTACTGAACATGTACAGAGTTTTTCCTTATCTTTATTTTCTAAACAATACATTATTTCCTAAACAATAGTATAATAACTATTTACATAGCATTTACATTTATTATGTATAAGTTACCTAGAGATGATTTATACAGGAGATGCGTATAGATTATATTCAAATACTACACCATTTTATATCAGACACTTGAACATCCATGGATTTTGGTATTTGCAGGGAGGCCTGGAACCAATCCCCCACAGATACCAGGGGATGACTGTACTGTCTACATGTTTATGCATTGGATGTACATCTGTACTTTACACATAAAATGAATAGGATTCTCTTGTGCCCATCTCCAAGCCAATTTTTGCTCTCTTGGGAATAACACTGCCCCTCTGAGAATGCATAGTCACCATCATGAAGACTTCCTCTCAAGGATGGATGAATAAAGGGAATTAAGAAAAAGACCTGAAATGATTCTTGAAGAATGAAAATAACTCTATATACAGAGACAGAAGGAAAAAAACATCAAATGTTTTGGGAATGCAGAAATAAAGCTGAAGACATGCGGGATTATTATGAAGGTATCAGGGGATGAAGAAGTGACCAGCTTTGGTGGGGTCACAGCTGTAGGTGAGGAGTAAAGAGACAGAGTCCTCAAGCATGGCCTTTCTCAGATTGTACACTCATGGATCTCAATGCCAGCATCAAGAGTATGAATTGTAACAAATGAGGAATTAATTAAAGGGGAGTGAAACATCAAGCAATTGTGGCTTGGGGTTGGGGGATAATTTCCAATTTGACTAGTTTCCACACCTTTATCTTTATTTCTCAAGACAGCTGCTTCCAAGTTAGAATAAAAGAGGGTCTACCTAAAGGATCTTTACTAGCTCGGTAAGAATTTGTCTAAATTCCTATTGCACAAAAGCAATCTAACTCCTACACATAAACAATGACTGAAAGCAGCACTTGAAGACTAATCGTATAATAAAAAAGGCTGAGTTGGCCGTGCGTGGTGGCTCATGCCTGTAATCCTAGCACTTTGGGAGGCCAAGGGGGGTGGATTACCTGAGGTCAGGAGTTCGAGACCAGCCTGGCCAACAGGGTAAAACCCTGTCTCTACTAAACATACAAAAATTAGCCAGGGGTGGTGGTAGGTGCCTGTAATTCCAGCTAATCAGGAGGCTGAGGCAGGAGAATTGCTTGAATGTGGGAGGCAGAAGTTGTAGTGAGCCGAGATTGCACCATTGCACTCCAGCCTGGGCAACAGAGTGAGACTCTGTCTCTCAAAAAAAAAAACAAAACAAAAGAAATGACTGAGTCAGGGAAAAAATTGTATGAATTATCAAATGGCAAACTCTCCCTCAAGCTTTTTCCTGCAAGGGAAACACCTAGAAGCTTCAGCATGAATTAAAGTTGTGTTGTGTTTTACTTTTCTTCCAAAGTGGTCACAATTAATTTTATTGACACAAATACACAAGATGTTAAAGACTAATGGCATCATGTTGGTGAGAAGACAAACCCATTCTTGCTTAATACACTGGAGAAAGAGGCCCAGATCATTCATCCATGTGAAAGCAACCTTTCTCATACTGCCAAAGTCAGCAAGACCTCTGCTAAAAACAAACTTAAAAGCTATTGCATAAATGCAAATACATACATTAGGGTAACATTATGTATCTAACATTTCAGACAAAATTATGTAATAAAAATAAATATGAATCTCGTAAAGACCTCTTTCAATTGTCCTCTCCAGTGTTCCTTCATCATCCTTAGAATAACTCCAACTTTGACACACACACACACACACACACACACAAACAGGATGGAATAGTTTCAAGAGGTACACATTAAAAATAGAAGTTAAATCTGTCTTGGGGATCAATGAATTAACACAGATACATAAACTCCTTTTGTCTTAGCCATATTAGATCAATAAAATAAAAGAAAGACAATTTGGTGGATTTTTTTCACTGAATTTATTTACTTTTTTAATGTTATGAAGAAATGTAGAGATTATACTGTGGGATTAGTTGATCCTTTTTTCTTGAGTCTGGAAAAAAATCTGTGTAAGGACTGTGTCATGCAAAGCTCAGAAGCACCTAGCTCTTCCTTTCTGAATAGACAAGGAATTGTTAAATGAGATGCAGTATCTTTTTATCCCACCATCAAAATTCAAGACTTGCAGATGGGGTCTCAAGTTAAAATTTCTTAAGTTTAAAAGGGGATTCCCTAAATTCAATTTAGTATCCTGGAATGAATCCCAGAGAAGGGACATTAGTGGAAAACTGGGGAAATCTGAATAGACTTCCGAGAAGCAGGTTGCTGCTTTGAGTATTCTTCGTCTTGAGTTTTGCTAATTTGATCATGATGTGCCTGAATAAAGTCTGTAGTTTAGTTAAAAATAACGTATCAATGTTAATATCTTAGCTCTGATAAATGTTCCGTGGTTATGCAAGATGTTACCATTATAGGGGAAATGATGAAAAGTATGTGGGAGCCTATGGAATAGGCTCATAACTTTTCCTGTAAATCTAAAATATTCTAAAATAAAAATTTTCTTTAAAGAAAGCTTTCTCTCCAGTTTACTCATCTTAGAGAATACTCATGGTATTCCTTGGAGTAAATGATGTTTTCTCATCACCCTAACACATTAGGGGTTAATTTGTTCTTTTTGTATATAGAAACATTTAGTAAGTGTTTACTGAATTCCACTGTGGAAAGAGCATAGCAAAGATGCCCTGGACTTAAGAGTTGGAATCTTTGCATTTAGATGCATTATGAGCCGCGAGATCCTGTGCAAGTCATTTAACCCTTTAGTTAGCTATGCCTCTCCACTTTACTCCCTTTTGGGACAGGGACCCCGTTCCACTCATTCCTGTAGCCTTCAGTAACCCTTTCTAGGGAAAAAATGGGACAAGTTGCAGCTTCAGAGTCAAACTTAGCTTAAAATTCCAGCTGCCCCACTAACCATGCATGTTACTATGGGCCACAGTGTTTAACATTTTTGAGTTTCAGTTTTTTCATCTATAACTTTTTTTTTTTTTTTTTTGAGACGGAGTCTCGCTCTGTCACCCAGGCTGGAGTGCAGTGGCCGGATCTCAGCTCACTGCAAGCTCCGCATCCCGGGTTTACGCCATTCTCCTGCCTCAGCCTCCCCAGTAGCTGGGACTACAGGCACCCGCCACCACACCCGGTTAGTTTTTTTTGTATTTTTTTTAGTAGAGACGGGGTTTCACCGTGTTAGCCAGGATGGTCTCGATCTCCTGACCTCGCGATCTGCCCATCTCGGCCTCCCAAAGTGCTGGGATTACAGGCTTGAGCCACCGTGCCCAGCCAAAATAAACTTTTGAGCTGATGAAATGAGATGATACACGTAGAACTCCCAAGTGTCTGGCACAAACTGGAAGATTAGCATGCTTCCTCTATAGAACAGAACCTTTCTCATGAATTTCATTTATTTTTAATCTTGAAACACTTTTCTAGTACTCATCATGTGCAAGACCCTGTGCTAAATGTTTTTCAAATAGTAACTCACTTGATTATCTTAATCTTATGAAGGTTTTATGATCTCATTTTACAGATGAGGAAATGGAGGCATAAAGAAGTTACATTATATGCCATGCTCAGACAGCTACTAAGTGGCAGGACCTAGAATCTGTACCCACACAGTACTCCTCCAGGGTCTGTATTTGCCAAATGTTAAACTTTTTAGATCATATTCTACTAAAGAGATGCATAGGCTCACAAGGGGCTTGCCTTGTTTACTGTAGTCTGCCAAGAGTGCCAGCACACAGTAGGTGTTCACATACACTCTGGCTAAATGAATGAATGCATAGTAGTCCCTGTATAGACATGTGCTGATTCAAATATTGGCCAACCCATTTCCCTGCATCTCCAGCATCAGTGGAGCAGCAGAAGGGAACTAGCCTTCTCCATGAGCCTATGTTTTAGTTCCTGTGTTTGAAACACTAGACTCTCATTCAAGTCTCAAAACTATCCTGTAAGGGCCATGGGAATACATCAGGTGCAGTAGAACAATGTTTCAGTCAATGAACTGAATACACAACAGTGGTCCTATGAGATCACAATGGAGCTGAAATAGTCCTGTCACCTAGTGACATTGTAGTCATTCTGCTGTTGTAGCATTACTCACCTGTGTGCAGTGATGCTGGTGTAAACAAATCTACTGAGCTGCCACTTGTATAAAAGCCCAGCACATATAATATGTATGGTACATAATGCTTGACAATGATAATAAATAGCTATGTTACTGGTTTATGTATTTACTATACTATACATTTTTATCATTATTTTAGAGTGTCCTCCTTCTACTTGTTTAAAAAAAAAAAACAAAAAACAAAACTGAAACAGCCTCAGGCAGGCCCTTCAGGAGGTATTCCAGAAGAAAGTATTGTCATCATAGGAGGTGACAGCTCCAGGACAGCTATTGCTCCTGAAGGCCTTCCAGTGGGACAAAATGTGGAAATGGAAGACAGTGATATTGATGATCCTGACCCTGTGTAGGCCTAGGCTAATGTGTGTGTGTGTGTCCTAGTTTTTAATAAAAAGCTTAAAAAACAAAAAGAAACATTTTTTTAATAGAAAAAAGCTTATAAAATACAGATATAAAGACAGAAAATATCTTTTGTACAGCTGTACAATGTGTGTTTTAAGCTAAGTGTTATTACAAAAGAGTTGGAAAGTTAAAAAATGTTAAAAAATTTATGAAGTAAAAAGTTACAGTAATTATCGAAGAAAGAAAATTTAAAAAATAAATGCAGTATAACCTAAGTATACAGTATTTGAGAGTCTACAGCAATGTACAGTGATGTCCTAGGCCCTTCACATTCACTCACCACTCACTCACTGACTCACCCAGAACAACTCCTAGTCCTGCAAGCTATGTATATGGTAAGTGCCTCCTACGAGTGTGCCTTTTTTTTTTTTTTTTTTGATAGAGTCTCGCTCTGTCTGTCGCCCAGGCTGGAGTGCAGTGGCGCGATCTCGGCTCACTGCAAGCTCCACCTCCCGGTGCATGCTATCCTCCTGTCTCAGCCTCCCGAGTAGAGTAGCTAGGACGACAGACGCACGCCGCCACGCCCAGCTAACTTTTTGTATTTTTAGTAGAGATCGAGTTTCACCGTGTTAGCCAGGATGGTCTCAATCTCCTGACCTTGTGATTCGCCCCCCTAGGCCTCCCAAAGTGCTGGGATTACAGGCGTGAGCCACCGCACCCGGTCGGGTGTGCCATTTTTTATCTTTTATACCACATTTTTACTGTACCTTTTCTATGTTTAGATACGTTCAGATACACAAATACTTACCGTTGTGTTAAAATTGCCTGCAGTATTCAGTATAGGCACATGCTGTAAAGGCTTGTAGCCTGGGAGTAATAGGCTACATCATATAGCCTAGGTGTGTAGTAGGCTATATGCTTCGGGTTTGTGTAAGTATAATCCATGATATTCTTACAACGACAGAATTACCTAATGACGCATTTCTCAGAACATATTCCCGCCATTAAGTGGCACAGGATTGTATTTCCCTCTTCCTCCTGGAGAAATCATAATACAGAAAGAGAGAACTTAACCTCCCCAAGTCATATAATTAATCAGAACTGCAGTCAGCATCAGATCCCCAGGATTCCTGCTTCCAAAGCACAGGCCTTCTGTAGTCTAACTGGATGCCTCGCAACGAGATAATTACTGGGAATATGTTTTGTCGTTGAAGTGGTTCTTTCCTTCGCTTGATCCAGGTCTCTGCTTCTGTGCTGTCTCCAAGCGACTTGCTCCAACCTCTGGAATAAACTGCTACATTCACTTAGTATCTTTTCTTTTTTTTTGATATGGAGTCTCGCTCTGTGGCCCAGGCTGGAGTGCAGTGGCGCGATTTCAGCTCACTGAAAGCTCTGCCTCCCAGGTTCACGCCATTCCCCTGCCTCAGCCTCCTGAGTAGCTGGGACTACAGGCGCCTGCCACCACGCCTGGCTAATATTTTTGTATTTTTAGTAGAGAGGGGGTTTCACCATGTTAGCCAGGATGGTCTCCATCTCCTGACCTCATGATCCGCCCGCCTCGGCCTCCCAGGTATACTTTTACTCTACTTTATTCTTTTCTTTACTGTAGCCATCATTATTTGGCATCACATTGTATTTGTTTTCTGTCTGTGCCCCCATCTAACTGGCAAGTTCCAACAGGGCAGAGAATGTGTCTGTCTTGGTGATCATTGTATCCTAGGGCCTATAATAATACCCAATACAAGCAAAGCATTAAAAAAAAGTATATTACTGAATAAATAAATAGACATGCAGGCCATTCCAGTATAGTTTAGTGTTATTATCCTTAGTAAGATTAGCAGTATCTCTTTTTATCACTTAGGTCAGTTGGGACAAAGCTTTATTTAATAAGATAAAACTGATAGGAAAATTGAGTAAACAATATTGGTTTCAATCAGACCAAAGCACACAGTCCAAGGAACACCATTAACAACTAGGAAACCAAACACTTGGGATAAGGATGTCCTTCAGACAAGTCGAATAGCCAGCACCAGTGAGGTACCAAACACAGCCCCGGTTTTCGTTCCTTCTAAATCTTCATGAGCTTAGAAATACTCCTCTGCTGCAGATCTCAGATTGTTTTAATTCACCTCTCATTTCTCCATCAGGAAACGATTGGCCTTGATTTATTTTGTATCACTTTATTTATGTATCTCCTGCAAGACTGAAACATTGATTTTCCTAAGAGATAATGTTAATAGGATCAATATACCACAACAGGCATGGATCAAAGTACCATTTCTTCACCCTAACCTGGGTGAAGGCAAGAGGCACTGCTGGCAGGCAGCCTCTGCTGAAATCTACCCGGCTCCGGTGATTTGGAAGGTGGTATAAAGGCACCTTTGCTAATAAATTATGAACGAGCTCAAGCACTTTGATGACCCAGATAAGATGCCAAAGAGCACCACTGAGGACTCTAGGGAGTCTGGAAGCCTAGATCATATTTTAAAGCTATCTTCAAACACAGTCCACATCAGGGCCAGAATATTTGAGAGAGGGAGTCAGGGCAGGGGTCACACAAAGGACTAGCTCCTTTGTTGGAATTTTATTCTGAGTGATTGGGGGTAACTGGAACAAGCCATTTCCCAGGTGGTCTTCTCTTTCATCTACTTTTGGAAGCTTCAAATTCCAGTATGTTTGACCCAGGCAGCAAAAGAGAACCAGTGATCCCACTGCTTAATGGTAAAGCTAAGTGAGTTTTGCAGGCAGGTTTTTTTTTTTTTTTTTTTTTAAACCAACATAAATGTGATCTCATTTCTTGCTGTCCGTAGACTCCAATGCCACCCAGGCAGACAGTGCTGTGCTGGAAACACACAGGTTGGAGCCTGCCTCCCTCCCTCTCTTGACACCTACAGGCTCTCTCTGCTATAACAAAGCACCGAGTCGTTAACTCTGCAGGAGAAGGTGCTTAGCAGAATCATGTAGGAAACTCTTCTAAAAGCACACATGCTGGAGCAAATGATCATCCTCTCACCTAAGCTGAGAATCACTCAGACTCTCACCTGTGGTTCTAACTCAAGAAATTCATTAGAATCAGCTGAAGACTTTTTGAACACTAGATATTCCCCATCCCACTTCACACTTACCGGTAAAGAGGTTGAGGGAAGGTGATGGTAATTAGGAAATGATAATCTGTATTTTTAAAACGCTCCCAAGGGAATTTAATAGGCTCCTTTAGCTAACATTTTCGACAACCATTTCTCCAAAATTCCAATAGTTCTCAACCATGGCTGCACATTACCTGAATCATCTGTGAAGATTTTAAACAATATTGATGTCTATGTCGCATTGTAGATCAGGGTTTCTGTGTTTTGGGGGTCTATCCTGGGCCTCTACCTGATAGACAGCCTAGCAACCTCCCCTCCTAAGCAAAAATGTCCCCAAGCATTGCCAAATCTCCCCTAGAATACAAAATTGCCTGCCCTCCCCCACCTCTCATGGTGGTGCCTAGTCATATGTTTTCAAGCTCATTCTAATGTACATCATCTCCATTACTTCATCTTCATTACATCCATCCATGCCCCTTCAATCTCTGGTCACTTTGGGTGATATGCATATCTTCACTCCACATGGGCAGAGTGTGTTATAGGAAGATACCAAATCCACATCCTGAAGTAAGAGTACAGCTGGTCTGGATGTATTATATTACATGTTCATGGCCCAAACTTGCATTTACATAGACTTAAAGAAATAGTTCACAAAAGGGAAGGGAGAATTATAAATTAATAATGAGGGTAGTAATTTTTTAAAAAGCAAATTAAAGGAACCAAGCAGTTTTTATTTCTCTAACACATTTGCAAAATGGATTCATTTGTTAAATATGCTGTGAGTATCTACAATGTGCCAGGCAGTAAGCAATACAGACAAGATTGTTGCCATTATACTGTTGCTTCTTGTATTTTAGAAGGGGAAAGAAAAATGCCATGCAAGGTTATACATCATGTAAGATAATTTCATATGGTCTCAAGTGCCACTGAACAAAAGAGG
This sequence comes from Chlorocebus sabaeus, assembly GCF_047675955.1. Classification (NCBI taxonomy): domain Eukaryota; kingdom Metazoa; phylum Chordata; class Mammalia; order Primates; family Cercopithecidae; genus Chlorocebus; species Chlorocebus sabaeus. The sequence goes on along the minus strand of NC_132925.1, from coordinate 72,607,733 downwards.
TGATGTGGTGGAGAACGTGAAGCAGCAGCGCTACTTTAGAACATCGTAGAAGGACAGAATAAAAATGACATTTGAGCCTAAACCTGGTGCTGTCACCCACTGCTGATGACATGAAAATTGACTATGTCTTCTAAGAAAATATTTTGTCAATATATTTTAGAGATTATAATATTATTTTATCCAATCATTTAACAAATGTGGAACATCTCTGAAAATATGCTCCATCAATACCACTGCTGAGACTGTATACTAAGGAAATTACTAAAATAGAGTAAAATATCCCAATACATTAGAAACTTTACCATATTTTATAAAATCACAACCTAATGAACTGTCAATGAAATAGGACACTTAGATAAATTCAGGCATATCAACTAAAATGTGAAGGATGCTTAAGAGATAATGTAAAAAGGTTATATAATGTGCAGAATGCTTAAGATATAATCTAACGAAAAATAAGTAGGTTACAAATTTGTCCATACATGGATTGTATGTAGGACTTGATGTGTAAAAAAAAAAGAGAAAATTCTAAGAAAGTAATAAAAGTCATTGTACAGCAGGTGCTTTTTTATGGAGAATTTTTTTCCTCTTCTGTTTTCAAACTTTTCTGATTCATTCTTTAGACAAAGTATTAAAATGATGCTTCAGACTTTTTGTTTTTTGGAGATGGAGTCTCACTCTGTTGCCAAGACTGGAGTGCAGTGGTGTGATCTTGATTCACTGCGGCCTCCACCTCCCGGGTTGTAGTGATTCTCCTGCCTCAGCCTCTGGAATAGCTGGGACTATAGGCACATGCCACCATGCCAGGCTAATTTTTGTATTTTTAGTAGAGACGGGGTTTCACCATGTTGGCCAGGCTGATCTTGAACTCCTGACCTCAAGTGATCCACCTGCCTTGGCCTCCCAAAGTGTTGGGATTACAGGCATGAGCCACCATACCTGGCATAATAATGATTCAGAAAAAAAGTCATTTCAGTTCAAAGGATAAATTGATATCATAAAAAAATAAGAAATCAGTTGGTAAAGATTTTTCTATAAAATATTTGCATAATCAGCAGTTATTTTTACTCCAAAATAAGCAGTATATGAGTCAAAAACTTTGCAGCTGGGAAGCCCATTAAAATCTTTGGTTGAATTCTAGCAGTATCAAATTATTTTTCCAATGTCTATGTAAATACCATAGGTACACTGCATTTTCAAAGGAATAATTTGGCAAATAATCTGCTATAATTTTCTTACACTGACAACTTGCTTTTGAGTATGGTCTAACTTCTGACATAAACTTTTATGTATTGTGTACACTATATTTTCCAAGTGTGTAACTCAATTCAAATAATGATGTGTTTGGTCTAAAAACTTTAAAACATTCTAGATCCTTGCATTTCAAAGTTTGGTCTATGAATAAAAAGTCTAGGCACTGCTCAAGATCGTTAAAAATGCAGATTTTCAGGTCCCACTCTTACAAACCGAATCACAATTTATTAATGAGATCTCCAAATGATTTGTATGCTCCTTAACATTTGAGGAGCACTGCTCTAGAATACAGGTTTCTGGATTAAATGATTTGTTCACTCTCTCCATCATTCGTGTTTATCTGAAGGGATGAAAAGATTACAATTTTCCACAGCTGAACTAGTGCTATTGAAAAGTTCTCTGTGATCTTTGCTTTCAGTCAAATGGAGAATAATGACAATTGGGCATGATCACTTTGAATTTAGGAGGTGTCTCTATTTTAGTTTTTCTGGTCAATCTGTAACTGTAGACAGTGCACCAGATTAGGGGGATGGATGGCGTACAGAAATCCAGTGTCAGTTAAATAAATTACAAAGTCAATAACGAAGTAGGTGAAGGTACAAATAAAGAATGCTTCAGAATCTTTCTGAAATGATTTAAAGCCAACCTAAAAATTATAGTCCAATTTTAGAACAACAAAAAAAAGGAGTTTCAGGGATAAAAATGAAGGTGGTTGATAGATCCACTTTTCTTTAACCTGAGATTAGTCAAATGCTTTTTAAAAAAGGTTTTGTGTTCTATTAGTAATTGTAAATAAATATTCAAATAGATCTGAACAAAGAACTCTAGGGTACATAAAGACAAAATATTGACTCTTCCTTTTTTCTTACCTCCAGGCACTGATTTCACAGAAGAATTCAATTGTATTCATAGCTCATGAACAAACATAATGATAAAAATGCTCTGTGGATATAAAAACATTTCTTCCCAGGGGCTCAAACTGCATTCTAGACATTATCTCATTAATTGCTTCCTTAAATCTTTCTCATTGATTTTTATATTTTTTGAACTAGTAAGTTCACTTTTTTTTTTTTTTTTTTTTGGGCGTATGAAGGAAAGAGTTCACTTCAATTAGCACTTAAGATCTTAAGCATCTTTTAAAAATGGTGATGTTACTTCTCAACTGACAAGGAGTTACTGGAGTAGCTTCAAAAAAAAAACCAAAGTGACCGAACAGCGTTATTTATGTATGAACTAGCAAAAGTTCTGAGGGTGTCTTGGGAAGATTGTATCAGGAATGTAAATACTTGACTAATGTACCTTGGCAGTATCAACCAGCAGAGATATGTTTGAAGATTAGAGATGTGCAAACGTCTCATTTTTGAAAGGGAAACAAAATGCTAGTATATATTATTAAATAAGCCTTTTGACAAAATAATGCAGTGATTGCTAGGGACCAGTAGGGATTCGCCAAGAACAAGGTCATTCCAAATCAACCATATTCCTGATTTTGACAGAATTACCACTTGGGTAAAAGAAGGGAATACACAGATGTCATAAAATTCAGCTAATAATGATCACTATTCTTCCTTGAGCACTTCGAATGTGCCAGAAACTATAGGGAGCACTTTATAGACATCTCATTTAATCCTTTAAAACCTGTGAGGAAGTATCATTACTAATTTACATATGAGGAAAAGCAGCTAGTCCAAGGTCACAAGGCCGTTTCCAAGGATAATGTTTTGAGACAGCCAGGTAGGAAGGGGTTCCCAGAGAAACTCCAAGCAGCCTGTGCACTGAGAGGAGTGCCCACTGGGGTGGAGTCACAGAAGTTCATGCCCTTTGCAGCGGGGAGGAGCCTGGCCTCTCCTCTTCCTGGGTGGAACCCAGATTCAATCTGTGAAGTGGGAAGCATGTACTAGCAGGACTCTTGCTCTGCCCTGTTTCCCATTTTTTGCCCAATCAATCCCATTTTTCTCACTCTTCAAATCATCTGCAAGCCTAAATTTTCATGGTCATGTGACAAGGACCCTGTCTTTAGCTGCACTAAGGAAAGTCCCACAACAGTTTCTGTGCATCACAGGATGCTCTTTTCCACAAACCTAATTTGCCTGTGAAACTGTATGGTTAATCGATCAGATCACTCCATCTGAGCAATTTAACCTCTGTCCATAATTTCTGTTATAATATAATGCCTACTTGTTTGTCTGGCTCTCTTTTCACACCAAGAGCTTTTCTTCCCATGATTTCCTTTGCCTAGCCCAGGGCTTGCCCTCAGGTGGTGTTCAAACCACTGTTAGGAGACCCTCCAGAGGGAGCCCACTGAGGCCAATGCTAGGGATGAGAATGGGGAAGTAAGACAGTGCCCACTAGAGCCTGGGGCCCTCAACCCCCAATTTAGGAGGTACTTTAAACTCTTTGACTCTATAATTCTACATAGGTATTCTTTTTTTTTTTTTTTTTTTGAGGGGGGGTCTTTCTTAAAAAAAGAAGTGATTCAATCATGGGGGCAGTTTCCCCCATGCTGTTCTCATGATAGTGAGTGAGTGCTTACGAGATCTGGTGCTTTAAAAATGTTTGGCAGTTTCCTCTGTGCTCTCTCTCTCTCTCTCTCCCTCTCCTGCCACCATGTAAGATGTGCCTTGCTTTCCCTCCGACTTCTGCCATGATTGTAAGTTTCCTGAGGCTCCCCAGCCATGTGGAACTGTGAGTCAATTAAACCTTTTTCCTTTATAAATTACCCAGACTCAGGCAGTTCTTATAGCAGTGGGAAAATGGGCTAATACATCCTTTATAGTAGTGTTGTTTACATTTTAAAGTATATAGTGATTGAAAGAACAAGGTGTTAAAGAGATGGTCCAGCGGAGTGGTTAAAAGTGTGAATTCTGAAGATGCCCAGTGTGGGTTCAATTGCAAGTGATGACCTTTAATAGCTTTTGATCTGGGCAAGTTGCTAAACTTCTTGGGGCCCTTCTTCGTAGGGTTATTTTGAGCATTAGATATGTTAGGTCATGTAAAACTGTTCCTGGTACATAATAAGTGTTATATGTAAACTGTTATTAGCATCTTTAGGTACAGAGATGGGGAGATTTCTAAAAAAAATTATTAAGTGAAAAAAAGTGAATGGAAGAATAATATATATGGGATGGTCACTTTTATGTATTAAAAGCTATTTTTATTGAATAAATGCAAAGATATAGGAAAGATGCGCCAGTCTTTGTTGCTAACCTATTAGAAGGGGAAAACTTTGGGGAAAGAGGAGAAATGAATAAAGGGAATTTTCATGTGTTCAATATGCTTATTTCTACATTATTTCAATTGTTACAATGATTATATACTCAATATACATATTTATTCTATTAAAATTATAAATTAATGTTGAGGGAAAAGCAAGTAGCTTTGATGATATGCTACCTGAACCCCCATAATTAGGAAGCAATGAGATAATACATGCAAAGGGTCTAGAACACCATCTGCCAGTTGCCCAACAAATATATATGCCCTAGCCTTCTGATTTTCTTTTTTTTTTTTTTTTTTTTGGTAAGATGGAGTCTCACTCTGCAAGCTCATGGCAAGCTCCACATCCCAGCTTCACCTCACTGCAAGCTCTACCTCCCGGGTTCAGGCCATTCTCCTGCTTCAGCCTCCCGAGCAGCTGGGACTACAGGCACACATCACCACACCCGGCTAATTTTTTGTATTTTTAGTAGAGGCAGGGTTTCACCACGTTAGCCAGGATGGTCTGTATCTCCTGACCTTGTGATCTTCCCGCCTCGGCCTCCGAAAGTACCGGGATTACAGGCATGAGCCACTGTGTCCGGCCTTGGCCTTCTGATTTTCAAAGGCACAGCACAAACAAAACAAAACAAAACAAAACAAAAACTTGATCTCATGCCTCAGTTTGGTCACTGGGTAGTTCTGATCTTAGTCTTTTGAGAGGAGAACACCAAATCCATGGTTTTTTCCATACTCCGATGACTGGCACTGATCAATGCTAAGAAGAAAGACCTTTCACTCCTGAATTTTCTCATTGACTCAGGCACGAAGGGTCCAATGCAATTTCTTCATTTACTAATGGATATTAGAAGATTTATGTGGAGTCCTAATTAGGGAAAAGGAGTCAGGCTGGCGGGACCAAGGGAAAGCAACTATAGAAAGCAGATAAGCTATAGGTCTGCCTTTCTTTGTGGCCCAGAACATACAGCCCTTCCAAGCAAAGAGAGTACATTAGGGGTTCCCAACCCCCAGGCCACAGACCAGTACCAGTCCCTGGCCTGTTAGGAACCTGGCCACACAGCAGGAGATGAACAGCAGGCAAGAGAGCATTACGGCCTGAGCTACCCTTCCTGTCAGATCAGAGGCAGCATGAGATTCTCATAGGAGCGCAAACCCTGTTGTGAACTGTGCATGTGATGATCTGAGGTGGAAGTTTTATCTTGAAATTATGCTCTCCCAATGCCCAACCTCCACCCCCACTTCTCCATCCATGGAAAAATTTTCTTCCACAAAACTAGTCCCTTGTGCTAAAAAAGGTTAGGGACCACAGATGTACGTAACTCACAAACTTCCTGCTTATCATCAAACACTTCAATTTGTCACCAAACTCCTCAGCTGACAGAGAATACAAGTTAGCTCCCTCCTGCCTTAGTGTTATCAATCAGCCCAGAACCATCCTCAAAAATCTCCAGGAAGCCTTTGTTTCCTTGCAGTCAGATTCTCCTTTGGTGATTCTGCCCGTTGTTCCCTTGCAACATATTTTCATACTTTCTCTGATAAATCTGCCTTTCTTTACCTACAACTGTCTTGGTAAATTCTTTTACCCCTGCACTAACTGCCCAAAAAGTCACCAGTCACCAACTAGTCAATGCCTGTTAACTATAAACTGTCACAGGAGATGTTTCAAATGCATTTTTTTCCTGAAAGTGCTTTGGAAATCTGAAGCATTAAGTAAAAAATATATTTAGTAGTAGTGACAACACTAATGATATGTTATCAATTAATCCAGGATCAGAATTTTTTTCTGTATAGAGCCAGATGATGAATATTTTCATCTTTACAGCCATGCAGTCTCTGCCACAACTACTCAATTCTGCCACAGTAGCATGAAAGCAGTTGTGTACAGTACATCAAGCAGTGAGTGTGGCTGTGTTTGCACAGCCTATTTTATTTGCAAAAATAATCAGTGGTTTGGATTTGGCCCATGGACTACATTGTTTGCCAATCCCTGACAACCCACTGAGGGGAGACACCGAGAACTTGTTTTTGACATGGGATTCGTGAGATCTGTATACTTTTTATGTTTCCATAGACAGACAGATCCCTTAATCAAGTCTGCTTCATTAGCTGTGGGATAATAGTGCATCTGTCTTGCCATTCCCTCCAAAACAAGAAGAAAAAAATAGGGAGAAAAACCCCAAATAGTGATGCGGAACAAGGGAACATGCACACTAATTTAGACTGAATAAAACCAAATTAAGGTTGTTTTTCTGATTGAAATTAGGAACAGTTGAAAATTCATGTTAGTAATTTGGAGTTGGCAGCTCTAAGTGTGTTTATTTTTACCATCATTACTTATTTGTGAAGGGAAAGATACATAAAACTTGTTGTCTCAATTAATTAAAAGAAATAAGCCCCAGAAAGAAAAAATAGAGTTTTAGTGAACTTCTATAGTCTGTGTTGACATACACTAATATTTTAACTGTGAGACTGAATTAATTGAATATTAGATATTGAGCCAAATTAGTTCAAAAAGTTAAATCACTTAAACTGTTTAGAATTCAACACATCAAAGATGTGAACCTTAGAAAGACTTCAGTGCAGATTTTAACATATATCTTTTAAACATATATCTTCAAGTTGGAATTCCGTCTGTCTCTGTCATTGTTCTTCCTTAGGTGCACTTGATTTTTGTGTTTGTGTGATAAAGCCAGTTGATGCACTTGGTTGAAATTCCAAATTTTGGTTTAGACGAGTGAAATAACCATTTTGCATTCCCTAATGTGCATGTTTTAACATATAGGACAAAAGTTGAGCTGCAGTGCTCATTCTATTTCATTAATATTGACAGACTGCCTCATATAATTTAACTTTAAGGAGTTCCACATTTGTTTGGCTGAGTTTAAAGTCTGATTCCCCATTCTACTACTCTTCACAGCCCTCCACAAGCAGACAGTAGTTCTTCCAATTCTTTTATCCACTTCCCTGCACCATGCTCTGTGATGCAGCCCATCATTGCTTTCTAGACACCATGTTGTCTGACCTCTTTGCCCTTCTTCTCCTCCTGTTTATCCAAATCCTAAGCATCCTTCAATTTCAACTCAAAGAAACCTTCATGGATGACCTCAGCCCAAAGTGATTATTCCCTTAGATAAATTCCTGAAGTGTTTACTCTTGTCATAAGTCACTTGTCACATAAGAGATGTCACCTTTGGTTGGTAGTGACAATGTCTCATCTCTAAACTCCTAGAAGGCAGGGACAATTCTTTAAAGTTGTATTCTTAGGATCTAGTATATTTCCTGCATTGAATAGTCATTCTTTCAATAATAATTTGCTGGAAGGACAGTTGGATGGATAAAGGAACAATCTACACTAACCACATTGTAAGAGGCTGGCAGGGAGGGGCCATAACTGACAACAAATACTTAGTGATTTATTTGAGCTTTACACTTATTAAATGATAGTTCCATCTCATGGTTTTAAATTCTAAAAATGAGTTTGAGACATATACACAGAATATCAGTGAAACGAGACTTCCAAATGAAAATTCCAAGATTGAGATAATCTATAAGTTTAAAATCACTGATAATACAGAATGAGAATTTTTAAAAAGACGTTCAACCCAACACTCTTAACTTCATAGAACACTAGCACATTTCCAACTGAAAACCAGAAAGATGAAATTATATTACACAAAGTTTCATGATTATTACAATTTTTAAAAAGAAAGCGCTCAAATCTACAAATGAAAACTGGAGTAGGTGAGCACCTTTCCAGATAATTTCAGCAAGAGAAGCTGCTGTTCAGGAGGAATTACGAGCAGTGATGAGGAAATGGCATGGCGAGAAGAGTGTACCATGACCGACGGTTCACATTAAACAATCATCACACTGTGTTCTACTTTATGTTTTCCCTCATCAGTGGTCCAAAAGTTTACTTGTCACTTGGATGAATATGGTGGGGAAAAACTATTGGTAAATGTAACATTGTGGAACAGAATTTTTTCTTTTCCAAAAGGAGTTGTTTTTTGACTAGGAGAAATGAATTCAATTCCTAGGTTTTCGTTTAATTTTACAACTGGTCAGAGACATTTTTAACATGTTTCCATTTCTTATTCCTTATCAAAATGGATTAAAGAGTCAGAAAACAGGAAGTTTCACTCCACACTAAAATAACCTGTGATTTACTGATTTGCATTTTGCTGAAACTTTCAAAGAACCACACAATCACATCATGGTCTATCAGATGCCTCAGATGTTCCCTATGACCGTAAACCACCATATTCCTTCAGCTTTGTACTTTAGTAGAACATTCTCCATGCTGCAAAAATGCATACATGAACATAAAGGCAGATAATTACAACATTAACACAAATGTAAGGTTAAGAATCTGATAGAAGGCCGGGCACAGTGACTCAGGCCTGTAATCCCAGCACTTTGGGAGGCAGAGGTGGGCAGACCACAAGGTCAGGAGATGGAGACCATCCTGGCCAACATGGTGAGACCATGTCTTTACTAAAAATACAAAAAAGTAGCCGGGCATGGTGGCGGGCGCCAGTAGTCCCAGCTGCTCGAGAGACTGAGGCAGGAGAATGGCGTGAACCCGGGAGGCGGAGGTTGCAGTGAGCCGAGATGGCACCACCACACTCCAGCCAGGGCGACAGAGCGAGACTCTGTCTTAAAAAAAAAAAAAAAAAAAAAAAAAAAAAAAAAAATTCTGATAGATAAGGTAGTCAAGATATTATCATCTTACATTGGAGTAACTTTTTTTCCTATTCAGAGGTTGTATAATAAAAATACAAAACACGTGCCCTTGTTTCTGGAAAAAAAATTCAAAATTACAACATCCTGCATCCTGCAGAGATAATATAATCTGGGGTGGGAGGTATATACTTGAGTCCACTACCATTCTTCAAGATAGAAAGGCAGAATTTCTTAACAATTTTATCCTTCCTCTGCTAACTGAAATGCAGGATGGCCCACAAACAACTGGAAGTTATTTAATTTGTAAGCAGGTTCTGAGCTCTGCTTCAGCTCCTCTTTCTCCATCTTAATGTACTTTCCCCCAAAGAACAAAAAGGAGAGAAAGTTACAGGCCTGAGAAGGAAAATGCAGCGAGTTGGGGATGGGTAGGCTGGCACAGCAATAATTAATAATTAAATAATTTAAACATGCTCTCCAAAGCCGAGTATCTGACAGGCTGCTGCACTCCATCAGCACGGAGGCAGATATGAGTCAAGGAAGACATTCTGGGAAGTTGACAGAGTCCCTCTGGGAAAATTCTGATCAAACGAATGATTAAGAGGGACTTCCAAGGGTCAAACTGAAGTCCTTTGTTCTTTTTACTTTCAAAAATCGCCCAATTCAGACATTTTTGTTAGAGTGTACATTAGCAATTAAATATGTATTTGGCTAGCTGAGCGGAAATGTTAATTCTCTCTTAACCTCCTAAACTCAGCTTTCGGGCAGGTTTAAATCATAGGATGTCAGTAAATATAAGTGTAAGTTTCACATACGTGTCATGAATGAGTGTGCCCACATTGTCATACCTTCCCTAGCAGCCGGAATAGGTTTGGAATAGAGAATGTGCTCACAGTGAATGGAAACATTTGTATAGGCACATATACATTCATACAATACATTCACAAAGAAGCTGTCAAACTGAAAGGAACGTAAGATAAAAGTAGTTTGGTCCAATTCCCCACATTTTGCAGAATAGGAAACTGAGGGCCAGAGAAGCTAAAACATACACACGCAAAATGTGTGCAAAAGCAAACACATGGATAGAAGAAAAGGGAAAATTTGAAGTCAGGCATTCTATAATAACACCAAGATTAGTGCACTTTCACTGCTTTGTACTTCACAGTGACGAGGACTTGAAAATGTCACTGATATACCAGATGCCTAAATTCTCAGATAAATGCTTTCCTTCACTCTAGTCAGCGGATTTTGGCTTCATCACATCCTAATTCTCCAAAATCAAGGTCAGATGGTGAAGACCAAAAACTCTGCAGACTTCATATAGCTCAAAGCATAGACTCTTGAATCCTAGGTCCCAACTCTGCCATTTTGACTGCCCAGTCTTGTCTGAATCACTTAACCATCAGCACACTTGGAGTCCTAAAAGCATATTAGATTCTGTTATCGTTAGCATCACTGTGAGAGCACCAGAAGCATTAATTTGTGGTGTTAGACCATGAGTTTTGTGTTTTATTGTATTTGCTAATTTGGCTTTTATTGTACACCTAGCACCAGATGCAGTTGACAAGGCATATGCAGAGATGGAATAAAAAATGATTATTAAGTGAGAGAGGACTTTACAGCCCAATGAGGGTTCAAAGGAGATAGTGTCCCTAAGGGCCAGGATTTGTAGCATGGAGGGTTCATGGGAAGGTAACCAGGTGGTGGACATGGACAATGATTCGGGACAGTCAGGCACATGATAGGTATGGAGCCCACGGCATCCCTACCAGGCAAGCATGGTGGATATGACAGATCTATCCTGTCTTGTTGGGGAACTGTACCCTGCTCACACTGACCATGAAATTTTCAGGAGAGGATGGGACAAGGATTAAGGCTGGTAAAGGAGGAGGTGGGGCCTGTGGTGCAGGATTTCATGTGACATACCATGAAATTAGACATTTTCTCTTTTTGTAGCTGTCAGGAAGAAGACACTGAATGGATTCATCCAGGAGTAGCATGATCCTAAAAAGCTCATTCCGGTAGCTGCTTGGAAGTTGGAGCCTAGGAAAGAGTTAAGACAGGGACACCTAAATGAAAAACATCAGGCCAAGTATCTTGATCCAATCTGCCTCTTCAACAAGATCAGAAATGCCTCGAGTCCAGGGCCTATGTCACACTCAACATGCCAAATATTTGTATAGAGCATGTGCTCACTATACAGTTTGTTAAATGAGTCAGCATTGCACTGTATTTGGGGTGACTCTCTACAAGGAATATATTACTTCATTAGGTCATAGAGGCTGAAAACTTCAATACCCTCTTTTAAACTATAAATAAGATATTAAAGCATTATAAGGGGGAAAAACTAGGGCCAAGGCAAGGTGTTTATTTATTTTTCTAATAAAGCATAGCTATAAGCGACAGTCCTTAAACATTGTGCATGGGAGGAGGCACCAAATTTCTTCCAGCAAGGAAAGAAGCAATCAGTTTTACTTCGAAAAGAAAGCTAGTCCTACAACTCATTGACTGGGTGACTCGAATGAAGTTGAGACTTGGCCCTCGTGATGATGAGAAGCTGAGCAATCATGGCTCCTGTCAGTCTAGCCATCAAGATGGTCTAGGAGAACTCATACACTCTGCAGGTTGTCTTCACTGTACCAGATATGTCATCTGAGTGACTGTGGCTCTGCCCGGGACAGGTGGGGGAACCTCTAGCTACTGGGTTTTAAGCCAGTGCCTACCCAGTACCAGGAGAAAACTAACTTACAGGGATGGGAAAATAACACTAACAGAAGTTACTCCTTCCTGAATACTTATCACCTCCAAGGCACTATGCTTAACATTTCACCGACATCTCACTGAAGCCTCAAAAAACCCCTATGAGTTAAGGACAGTTATTACCCCCAGTTTACAAATGGGACAACTGATGCTCAAACAAGTTAAGTAATTTGTCCAAGGTCACACAACAAGAAGTAGCAGAACTAAAACTTAAATCCATGACCAGCTATCCATCCCCTGAAGCCTACTCTCTTTAATTATGATGATAGGTTCGTCTTAGCAAATAATAATGATGTTCTTCATTCTGACAGCACTTGGATAACCCAGAAGTAACCTTGTAATTTGGACAAAGGATAGACTATGGTTACTCTTTGACAAATTACAGGACTTGTACTAGATAATATGACATAGTTTTTAGCAAAAGAAGGACTGGCAGCATTAATCATTTGTTTGGGTTCAAATCATGGTTGTATTATTTCCTGGTTAGGTGACCATTAAAAAAAATTGCTTAGCTTCTTCTGAGCCTCTCAGTTTCCTCACTTAAAAAATGGAAATACTATGGTGCTACTTCATAGAGTGGCTCAGAGGGTTACATGTGACAATACACGCACACACTGAAAACACCTACCACATACTACTTACTCAGATGTTGGAGTAAGTAGTAGAATTGTCCCCACTTAGCTGTTAGTAAGTGTAGGGTTAAATAAATTATATCACTTCACTTCAACTCCATCCAATCCAAATTATTTCAGTGACCGAGTCTTGACTACCCAGTAGCTGATCATGTTCCTGGTACACATATCTTGATTCCTACTTCTATGTGGTTTTCATGACAAGGTTCTGCAGAATTTAGTGACAGATCTAGTTGCTCTATCACTAAACCCAAAGTCTTGCATTGAGGTGAGCAGCTCATGACATTAACACCTTGTGTATCTAAGAGTGGCGTTTACTGTTTTCCAAATACACTTCTTCCTTTTTGCTGTTTCTCTCCACCATTGTCCTCTCCTCAAACCATGTTGGTCTTTCCTTCCTTTCTCTTCTATCTTTAGGATCTGTGCCTTAGGGCATCACTGGCATTCAGGAATCCATAGGGCATTGCAAAACCTAGCTCAAAGCCCCTAAAACAAGAAATCAGTGACCCTTGAAATTCTCATTTCAACGAGTGTGGCTTTTGAAAGCCCCAAGATGAAAAAAGCTGTAACACGGCCATCCCTGTGGAAAGAGGAGTGGATCGCAACTGACAAATGAGTCAGACCCAGCGCTGGAGAGTCTCTGGCCTGATAGCTAGGGATGAAATGTAACATTAAAAACCATCACAGACATCTATAGCTGAGCTCTTCAGTGGTCTGCTGCTAGCTAAAAGGCTTCCACTAGAGTGCTCAGGTTTGTGCAAGTTTGTTTAAGATGCATAATTCATAAAGGGTATATAGCACCACCCTTGAATAACTTTTCACCCTTACCTGCTCGGAGGATTGAGCTGGACTGACAATGTCAGGAGATCACTCTCGAAATCTGACATTTCACCCTTTATGGCCTGGGAATGGCCATCAGCTACTCATCTCTTTACTCTTTGCTTGTCTCCATCAAATACCGGTATGTATTCCCTGGCAGATAAAGTTCTCTCCTCCCTGCATATAGTTCCAAATAGAGTCTCAAACAGTAAGTGCATCTCAGAATCAAACCACATTTTAGTCCACCACCATTATATCAGGAAGCAGGAACTAACTTCCTCTGACTCTCTGTTTATTGCATAAAAAAAGTGAGGGAGATTAAAAAGGTAGGGCATAAATTCAGCTCTGCTCCTAAGCACTTCTGTTTGAGCTGACACAAGCAAGAAAACCAACTCCTTAGGATCCATGAGATTGCCCCAGTTTATTTGTCATCCCAATACCTACTGATGACATAACAGTCAATTAAGAGGTAATGTATGGTGCTCCTGCTAGGACTGATAAAGGAGAGACTGCACAATAGGGGTTATTTGGGGGAGGCATTGTTAGTACTCTAACCTGCACCAAATATCCCTTTCTTAGCACACTTTGATTTTTTTTTCAGTGTGACAATAACAGCCTCTTTAAGACAATCCATCAAACTAAACTAGAAGACAAACGTAACTTCATGCCCTGAAAAACTTTATGTTCTGGTTCAGCCAACAGTCACTACTATCAACCAGTGTCCTGACTATAGTTTAATCTGATCATTGTATTTCAACCTAGAAACAGGCCCAGTCCTCACTTCCTGGTCAAAAGTAAAAAGGGGTAAAAATGAAAATGCAGGATTAGCTATGGCTTATGATCACCCTCTATGCATCTATGCATCTAAGGAACTCAGCACCTTGTCCATCTAGATGATTCCTTACAATAATCCTAAATGGTAGATTCTCTTATTATCCCCATTTTACCTCAATTTTTTTCATCTGTATAAAAATTTGAAATAGTACCAGTAGCAAAATAACATTGCCAATTAAAACAATAACAATAGCCACTTTTTACTAAGTGTTTGCTATGAGCTGGACACTGAAAAGTCTCTTATTTTCATTGTTTCTTTCTTTTCTTTTCTTTTCTTTTTTTTTTTTTTTGAGACAAAGTTTCACTCTTGTCACCCAGGCTGGAGTGCAATGGCGTGATCTCAGTTCACTGCAACCTCCGCCTCCCAGGTTCAGGCAATTCTCTTGCCTCAGCCTCCTGAGTAGCTGGGATTACAGGTGCCTGCTACCATGCCTGACTAGTTTTTGTATTTTAATAGAGACAGGGTTTCACCATGTTGACTAGGCTGGTCTCGAACTCCTGACCTCAGGTGATCCACCTGCCTCGGCTTCCCAAAGTGCTGGGATTATAGGCATGAGCCACTGTGCCTGGCCCATTGTTTCTTTAACCCTAACAAACCTATGACATGGACATCGTTTATCATCTTCATTCCTTCAGACAAGAAAATTAGGAGTTGGAAAAGTTATGCAACTTGCTGAATAGCACACAGTTGGTAAGCTGCAGAAAGGACTGAGAGACCCCATCTATTAAAACCAGACATTTGCTTGCCTAGAATGGCTCTCAGGGAAAACTCATTACCAAAGTGTGAAGGGCAGAAACCACACTGAAGGAAATTCCACATCAAATGCAGATTTTAGTTACTGAAAAAGACAGAAGGTGCTGAACTGCTTACAACCTATTTGGCTGCTTGCTTTATTTAGTTAATTCCACTAAACTATGGATTTAATCAATAGTAGTAGCCTGGCAGTTTTAATGCCTCCATGAACCTTCATTAACAGCAGTTGACTTTTGCCAAAAGGTGAAGGTTGGCGCCTTTGATGGGTTACAATCTTAAATGGGAAATGATTGTGCCTCCTTAAAGGAATTTTAAAAGGCCAAGTGTATGTGTACCTTTTCCAAGAGTTAGGTAAGGAGGGTGTTGTGCCGAACCCCTATTAGCCTCAATAAGTTAGGTACCAGGTTCACGAGGCTGAAGGAGACCCAAAGCCACCAAGTGAGACATGGGCCTTTATTTGGGGACTCCATACAGGGAGTGGCAGTGGGCTGGACATGAGAACTGCCTTCCCTACAGTCCAGAGGTGGCAGGCTAGGCAGCAAAGGCAGGAAAATGGCAACCACTAACAAACGGCATGCAGTTTCTATAGCATTTTCCCTTAACTTCCCTTTAATGAGCTCCACCTGAGGGGTCGCTCAGCTGTTGTTCACTGACAAGTAATAACTCTCCGTGTTGGCCATGCCCAGGATTCTCTAGCTGGAAACACACATTCAGGTGCGTCTGCCATACAAGGTCATTCTCAGGGTGTGCTGAAGTTATTGCTGTCAGGTGTGCTTACCCTATGGTAGGTTTCCCTGGCTAATTTGAATACCTTTATTCCTAGCTGCCTCTTATTGATGAGTTACTCATTGGCAGCCACTGAATTCAGAAATACGCAACATACATTGTTGTATTTAATCCTCAAGACAGTCTTAGAAGACAGATGACCTTATTACTCCCAAATTTACCTGTTTTGGGGGCTTTTCAAGTTTTTTTTTAATTGTCAAAGGTTATAAAGGCACCTCTAAAAATTATATTGCTTGTATGAGCTGAGCACATGGACCCTTGACTGCTCTCCAGCCTCCCAGATGACTGTGGCTCTTGAAAAGGGTTTACTGAGTGTAGGCTGATGGGGAGAATAATTAGACAAGAACCACCATTTTCAGACAGACACATCTTTTGGCTGGTGCCCAAATCAACAGTTGTTTTCACTGAATGAAATCACTTAGAAAACACTTGATAGCTGAATTTAGTCAATCCTATTTGGGGGCATGCCCCCAGTCTCAACCCTTGCTGACATAGCCTGCTCCATTTTCAGAATACTGTGGGGACTTTGAGGCCTCAGGCCCTAAGTTTAACCTTATTTCAGGCATTGGAACTTCACAAACCATCCATTCTCTTATCTTCAGTTTTCTCATCTGTGCAGTGAGATGGTAATTATAGTCATAGTAACAGACACTTTATGTGCTTAGTAAGTGCTGGTTCTAAATGCTTTACATACATTGCCTTTTATACTGCTCAATGGCTTAACATTTATTGCCTAATTTAAATGTCACAACAAACCTATGAAAGAGGATCTAAACCAGGTGGACTGAATCTAAATTTCACCCTTGTGTTCATTACCTATCCCTGCAGTTCTCCAGTCAAAGCGTGTATCAGAATCACGTGGTGGGCTGATGTCGCAGTAACTATGCATTGATCTGACCCAAGGTCATGGCAGCATATGTGAGGATGGCAATAAAGTTTAAGAGTTTACAAATAAGGACAGCAGTTTATCCAAATCACAGAAATAAACATGACTTCAAAAACCAGACAGGTAAGTAAAGTTGTGGCTGACCTAATGCACAAAAATATACCTAAACGAATGCTTCTCTGACTACATCTTACCAGCAAACTTTGGCTGAAATACATATTCATGAATCTGTTGGTCTGGTATATCTCAGACTGAACTAGCAAATTTGGCCTATGTCCAGTGTCCTTATATTCAGAACAGGTTTATTTTTGCCCTGAGGAATAAATATGATTTTTGACACTAAGCTTCGCCACTAATAAGTGGGATATTAACCTAATTCTACTAGGATATCTTTTCGACTGAGGGGGCTAGTGACATTTCATGTGTGAATCATGAGTAATTATGTCATTTATATAAACACCACCCTCTCACTTCATCTCACCTGCAGCCTAGATTGCAGATTTCTGACCGGAACACTTCCCACAGCTATGAATCCTAATCCTCATAACATGAATACTAACTCATGGGTTGAGTGCTTCCTCTGTGCCAGGCACTGTCCTGAGTGCCTTACATCTCATCTCCTCCTAACTAGAACTGTAAGAAAGTAGTCGCTGTGATGATTAACCTCCATTTCACAGATCATAAAATTGTGAAATAGAATTGATACACAGCTAATAAATGGCTGAACTAGGTTTTGATCTGGAGACTGAAAGACTCTAGAACTCATGATTTTAACTACATCACTGGCTTCCATTTGTGTTTCCATTGCCCTGTTGATTATATCTTAATGAGAAATGGTACATAGATAGTGGACGAGTAACAGTAAAAGTAAACATTGGCTGGGCGCAGTGGCTCAGGCCTGTAATCCCAGTGTTTTGGGAGGCCAAGGTGGGCGGATCATTTGAGGTTAGGAGTTCAAGACCAGTTTGGCCAACATGGCGAAACCATGTTTCTACTAAAAATACAAAAAAATTAGCGGGGCATGGTAGCATGGGCCTGTAAACCTCAGTACTTGTGAAGCTGCAGCAGGAGAATTGCTGGAACCTCGGAGGTGGAGGTTGCAGTGAGATTGCACCACTGCACTCCAGCCTGGGCGACAGAGCGAGACACCATCTCAAGAAAGAAAAAAAGAAGTTAACATTTATTGCATTCTTTTTATGTGCCTCCTCCCAATGTGTCAGGCAGTTTCTAAGTTAATATTTCATCAATATCCCCATTTTGCAGATGATGCATCTAAGGTTTTCAGGGGTTAAACTGCTAGAAAGTGGTAGGGCAGGCACTCTAACTGCTTGAATAATACATACTGGGAGTTAAACTCCAAAGGTCATCCAATGTGGGGCAGGATGCCTATCCTCTTGACAGGGGCACTATTATTAGAAATGGAACAATGTTGGAGGTTCAGTGGTCGGCAATGCATAAAACCCACATTTGTGCCCTTTCCCTGGGTTAAAGCACTTTATGGAAATTTTTCCCTAGTTTTATGGCTTTAAAGAACATTGGTTAGTTGAGTAAACTTGGCATAGTATTAATGAATAAAGGCATTTTTGCATTGTAAGTTATATGCAGAAACTTACCCTCTTAGAAACAGGCAGCTTTTATAATGTCCAAATTTTTGTTTTCAAGTGTCCAGACTATGCTCAAATGGGGTATTCCCAGGCCTCAGTCGTGTTCTTTGACCTCCCCAGAGACATACATTCCAGCAGGCAGGTGCTAACCAGCCCACCCACCCACTGCCACTGTTGATTGAGTCAGAGATGACATCTGACTCAAGGTGGGACAATCAGGACTCTCTTTCTGGAATTCTGAATTCGCTATCTGGTAGATCAGAAACGAGTAAAATGTAAAGGTTATCATGCGACCATGTCTGTTTGTACAAACAGATGGGAAAAGCCAGTCTACAGAGAGATAAGCAGCAGATAGATACATAAAATGAAGTAAAAATAAGAGAATTCGTAGCCCCAGAAGAGAAGACGGCTGTCCAGTTTTTAGTTCCAATTCCTTACTTTGCCTAAGATGCATGTCTGGACTTGAAAAACATCTCAGGGTACTTATGATAAAGCCTTCTATCCCGCCTTTCAAAGACTTAATCTAGTTGAAGTGGGTTTGTATTAGTTAACACTAAAAGAGCCTTGCGTAGGGCACAATCTAGATGAATTCATAGGCAGTTAGTTCTGAATTAAAGCAAGCAGAATTCCCTAAAATTTGCTCAAGGGAAACCAATTTTATTGCTTTGTCTCCTATTTAAGTCCCAAAATAATTGCCTCAAAATGGGAATACCTTGTTCTTTAACGTTAAAAGACAAACAAAGGTTGTGGATTTGGAATTTTCAGAATTAGATCCCAAGACAAAGATTTGAGTGCAAGTAATGTAGTTGGGAGGTGATTCTAGGAAGCACCAGTAGGGGAGGGAAGAAGTAAGACAAGAAAGATGAGGAAGCCAATAAAGGATGTGTTATTAAGCCAGTTACCTGCATCTGGGAACTTAATTCCTTGGGGAACTCTGAGAGTCAGTGTAGACCATGTGTCTCAAAGCCATCCCACCCAAGGGGTGCTGAAGCTAGGGTATTTATATACCAACTCCCATCAAGCGTTGGTTGAGGGATACTAGCAGGGAGCACGCATTTCCAGCCTGCTGCTTGGTGGTCTGCCATGCTCCCATGGCCAGAGAGATGCCTCAGGGAAAGGAATGCAAGTAAAGGAATTGGAAGTCCTGGAGGGATGCAGTGAAGTGGTAAAAGCAAGTGTACATGAGTGAGATGCCCACAGCATCTGCTGCTGGTTCGTGTAGAAAAATAATAGTGAGGAAACACTTTAAACTATCTACTCAATAAGAAGTTTATTCTAGTTTACTTATTAGAAATGACTGATTAACTAAAATTTGGTACAGTTTTCAGTATGTTGTTCCTTGCTAATTCTTTGTTCTCAGAGAGTTCTTTTTCCATTAAAAAGTGGGATTGGGCAAGAAATGTGGACTGTGGGGTCTTCTGACCCATTTAAATGAGCTCCAATAAATATATTTTTGACTCACAGAGATGGAGGACATAGTTCCTAGTTTCCCCCTGTGTTCACCTCCTCTTTTAGGTCTGGCTGCTGGAAGGAAGGGGATCTGTTGAAAAATCTCTCCCCACAGAATGTTGAAACAATTATTTAAAGGATCTACTGACAGGGGTGCAGATCTTCATGTGCATTATGCATAAAGGGAGTGGTAGAGTGTTCAGCAGGCTCATAGTAGGAGCCAGGGGTTGCCCAAAGATTGCCAATTGTTCTAACTACCCCTTTGAGGAAACATTGGAAGCAATCCTTTACTTGGTACTTACAGAGGCTAAACTAGAAGAAGAGAAGGGGTATAGGCAGGGCTATGAACTTATCCTTGAGAAAGAAAGTGGCAGCTGATGTGGATTTTGTGTGCTTCCCTGAGCTGAGGTCAGATTCAGTGAGGGCCATCAGTCAAAGGACATTGGAACAACTGGAGGCAGTGATGATGCTACTCTTTGTAGAGTAGTTTACTCCTGCATTTCGCTGCTGCTCCACGTCACTAACTCCTCTCAAACTCCAGTAAAGTCCTATCCCTTCAGCACCCCTAGCCCTTCCTCTGTCCCAACTCCACCACTCCTGGTCTCTGGTGATTCCTTTTGTATATGCACTTATACAGCATCTGACCTAAATGCTCTTCTCTATGTAACTTTTCCTACATGGATGCTAATCACTCTACTATTCACTGGTAGTTTGGAGTAGAGATAGAAGTAACTAGTTTTAGTAGCACTCCTAGAAAAAAAAAAAAAAAAAAACAGAAGTAAACAGAGGTGGAAGTATAGAGTAAAAAACAACGTATTTTTTTCCCCATATTGTCACTGTCTGTAGTTCAGTATTCTATAAACAGAGTGGTGGTAAGGCATGGAGCTGAAGTCAGTTTGGATTTTGCATCTCAGCTGCAACAACAATTTGGGACTTAACCTGTCTAGCCCTCAGCTTCCCCATTTGCAAAATAAAAATCATACTTTGGCATGTAAATGCATGGAATGTAATATTTAATAGGTTTACATTGCCTTTGTTATCATCATTCCCCTGTGCCCACCTTTGTCTCTTGCAGCATTTACCCATCAATCCTTATCGTCATCATGGCAGCTAATGCTTAGAAGCCACAAAATGAGCCAGGTATTCATCTAAGTATTTTATAAATATTAGCTTGTTTAATCTTCACACTCTTATAGGGAGTGTTTTTATGCTCATTTCACAGATTAGGAAACAGGCATGTTAAGTGATTTGGTCAAGATCAGGTAGTCAGAAAGTGGCTAAGCCAGGGTTTGAACCAGACAGCCAGGTTCCAGATTCTGTGTTTAACCACCATTCAGTGTTGCCTCCTCTACAAACAGGCAGGAGGCCAGAATACACTTTTAAAAGTCCACATACCCCAAATTATCCCTTCTGCATCACACAATCTCTAAGATATAGACCAGGGTCAGGAAGGAATACCAGGGTCACCATGTTATTAACCTTGTTGTGAACACGCTTTTCTGCCTACATATCCCAAGGGCTAAGATCCCGTTTCGGATCTTTTTCTATTCATCCCAACAATTTACTCAACCTTGAAGCAAACCTGAGCTGGGAGAAAAATGAAATCAGCTCTTTGGGATGGCAGCATCAATTTTTAACTGCAACTGTCACCAAGTGTTAAGAGTTGCAAAGCCTTGGGAAATGTTGATCGGGCATGGGCTCCTTGTATGCTATGGGGCTGTGAAATCAGTCCAAGGTTTCAAAACATAAACCAATCTTTTTTCTTCTTGATTTTTTTTCTTTCTCCATTCTGAAGGAGCCATCCGGTGTACATGGCTACTTAAACCCAGATCTGAAACAGAACTGTTTTTGTAATTCTGCACTATAGTCAAGGTCCAACCAGAAGACAGAAACCTCACTGGCTAATTGAATGGGAAAATTTTAAGGACATTAACTACCAAAAAGGGTAGAAGAGAACTCCAAGGAACTCAGACACAATAGGAACAAAAAGGCAGCTGTTCTCTCTAGGCTGAGGAGGAGTGGGCAACCAGGAACAAAGGGCCAAGAGCCCCTTTCCTGGGAGCAAGATGAAGCCCTCCTTGCAGAGGGCATGGTGCTACAGAACATGCAGTCTGCCAAAGAAGAAGAAACTTGCCAGAGAGCACAGACCTGCACTGGCATGACCTGCATTGTCAGGCTCAGGTGGGTGGAAGTTGCTTGGAAGCAGCTATACAGTTGAGAGTGGTCTGTGGACTCCACTGGAGCTGAGTCCTAAAGGCCATCAGCTCCTACACTGACTAATTAATAATAAAAGACAAACTCAGAAGGGAAGAGTCTTCACATGCTATAGCCTTGCAGGGTCATTCTAGTGTCCTTTTGACAAAGCCCAAGATTCAGCCATCTGGCAAAGGGAATATTAGCAGGGTGCCTCAGCAGTATCGCAAAGATGGGGAATTTGGAGCTGAGAGACGATAAATTGATAAGTAGAATATGGGCATATATGAAGCTACCAGACCATGGATAATATTATCATCACTAGCATACTATTACGCTTAATCCTTTTGACAGTATCCCTGTTTATTTCAGTCTCTTTAGAAGTAATGCATTAGCCCCAGAGTTATGTACAATATGTGTGCTAATTTATTCATTTGGTACTATCACGTTTAAATCTTACAATTGTGTATGTGTGTGAGTATATATGCAACTGATGCTCTGTGAAGGTGTCCTGTCAATTCTGTGAAACAAAGACTTTGTTTCATTCATCATTATATCCCTAATGCTTGGTACATAGTGCTGTGCACACCAGGCACTCCATGAATACTATCGAATGAATTCATGAGTGAATGAATGAATCAGTAAACAGGGCTTGGCTTATCCTGTGGCATATCCTATACTGTATCACTGAGTAACTCAGGAGGCTACACCTTCCCCAGTTTGAAATCAATGGACAAGTGTTGGCTGATAGTGTAGAGTTAGGAACATACAGCTTCAAATGTCAGGACCTCCTGAATTATCACCATAGCCACCTAATTTTTCTTAGACTGCAAACATCTCTAGCCAAACCTGGAAAAGTATCTCCTGGTACATGGCTCATGGATACTCTTTCCCCAGCTCTTCTCATGGCTGGCTGGAACTGAAACATCACATCTCCAGAAAGGCCTCCCCTGACTACCTTACCTAAAGTGCCCTCCTCCATCCTACTCCTCAAGTCATTCTTTATCATGGTGACTCCCAAACTTTGCTGCCCATTAGAGTCACCTGGGGATCTTTTTAAAATCCCCATTAAAGTAATCAAGACTACAGCACTAGTATAAGGCCACACACATACATATATGAAACAATTGAGAGTCCAGAAATAAATTGTTACATTTATAATCAATTAATTTTAGACAAAGAAGGCAATATAAGTCAAAGGGAAAGGGATATTCTTTTCAACAAATGGTGCTGAGACAAGTGGATATTCAATGCAAAGTGATCAATTTAGACCCTTACCTCATACGATACACAAACATTAACTCAAATAGATCACAAACCTAGATGAAAATGTAATACTACAGAATGTTTAGAAGAAAACATAGAAGAAAATCTTTGTCACCTTGAATTAGGCAAAAAATTTTTAGATATGACACTGAAAGTCAAAGTATAGAAGAGAAAGTCAATAAATTGGACATCATCAAAATTGAAAGGTTGTACTTCAAAAGATTTTTAATAAAATGAAAAGACAAGCCATAAACTGGGAGAAAATATTTCCAAAGTATCTTATTAAAGATATCCAGAATATATGAAGAACTCTTACAATTCAATAAGAAGACAAACAACAAAGTTTAAAATGGACAAAAGATCTGAATAGACATTTTACCAAATATGATATATGAATGGCTTATAAGCAATGAAAAGATGCTCGACATCATTAGACATTATGGAAGTGCCAATAAAAAACAACAATGAGATAGCACTTTACACCCTCAAAGATGGTAACAGTCACAAAATCAGACGATGAGTTTTGGTGGAAATGTGGAGAAACCTTTCATATATCACTGATGGGAATGTAAAATAATACCCCTTTAAAAAAGTTTGGCAGTTTCTTGAGAAACCATAGAGTTGCCATATACCCCAGAAAACCCACTCTTAAGTCTCTAACCAAAACAGATAAAAATACATTCCCATGTAAAGATTTGCATATGAATAGTCAAATAAACATGATTTACCAAAACGTGGAGACAATTCTGATGTCAATCAACTGGTGAATGTTTAGACAAAATATTATCTACCCATACCATAGAATCAATGAAGCAACGAGGAGGAATGAAGTACTAATACATGTTACAACAAGGATGAACCTCAGAAACACTATGCTAATAAAAACTATCAGGCATGAAGACCACATATTATATAATTCCATTTCTATGAAATGTCCAGAAAAGGCAAATCTAGGGAGAAATAAAGTAGATTAGTGGCTGCCTGGGGCTGATGGTGAGAACTGGGATTTGTTGCACATGAGTTCAGCAGATGTTTTGAGGATGATGAACAGTGTTCTAAATCTGGATTGTGGTAATGGTGGCAAAATTACAGATACACTAAAAATTATTTACTTGTACACATAAAATGTATAAAAAGATAGATGGATTTATGATACGTAATTTACACCCTTTATTGGGTAAGCAATTTTTAAGAAATTGCCAATACCCAGGTATATTTGGGTTCTCCAGAGAGAGAGAACCAATAGCATATATGTATATATAAAAGGGAGTTTATTAGGAACAATTGGCTCCCATGATTACAAGGCAAAGTCCTACAACAGGCGGTCTGCAACCCGGGGAAAGAGAAGCTGATAGTGGGTCAGTCTAAGTCTGAAAGCCTCAAAACCAGGGAAGCCAGGAGTGCAGCCCTTCTGTGGCTGAAGGCCTGAAAACCCTTGGGGGAGGACACTGGTTGAAGTCCCAGAGTCTGAAGACTGAAGAACTTGGAGTCTGATATCAAAGGGCAGGGGGAGCAGAAGCAAGGATCCAGTACCGGAAAGAAAAAAGAGCCAGAAGACTCAGAAAGCAAGCTTATCCCACCTTTTCCTGCCTATTTTGATCTAGGTATGCTGGCAGTCCAAGACAATGGCACCCACCCACATGCAGTGAGTCTTCCTCTCCCACTCCACCAATTCTAATGTCAGACTCCTCCAGCAACACCCTCATAGACACACCCAGAAACAATACCTCACCAGCCATCTAGGCATCCCTCAACCCAGTCAGGTTGACACCTAATGTTAACTATCATGCCAGGATTCTCCCATTCAAATTAGATAAATATTGCTGGAGTGAAGTCAGGCATCAGTCATTTTTAAAGTTCCTCAGTTTCTGTTATCCACAGACCAGGTTGAGAACCATGGCCTACCACCCTACTATTCAAAATATGGTCCGAGGACCAGCAGCATCTGTGGCAGAATCTCAGGCCCCATCCCAGGCCTACTGAATCAGAATATACATTTAAATAAGACCCCCATGTGATCTAGATGCCCATTAAAATTTAAGAATCACTGATCTATTACATCATATTTATCATAATCTTTTTAATTTTTTTTTTTTTACTTCTTTGCTGTCTGCCTCCAGGACCATGTGATACAACTCCACAAAGAACGCAATGTGAATAGTGCTTCAGTCAAAATTCTGAGAAGGCAGGGTCCCTGAACACTACTACTTCTTTATGCCTAGCAGAATTCCTGTCACAATGCTGGTACTAAATCACAAAATTGTTGAATAAACTAAATGTCACCCTCCACTCCATTTCCTTTTTTTAACTGTTAGACTCCTATGAATATTCAAGACCTAGATGAAAAGTCTCCTTCGCCAACTCCCAGGGCAGAGTCAGTTCCCATCTCTGTGACCCTGCTGGTCATCAGGACAGCACTGACAGTATCAGGACTCCTCCTCCCATAGAAAGGACATCATTAACCAATGAAGTTGTGTCATCCAAAGGGCTGGATCTTTTCTGCACAAATTAACCAGTTAATGCACAAAAAGCATTCAACTAGTGATTGTATTATAAGAGATCTTTTCAGTATTACTGTGTGTCTACCTTATGGGGACACGTTGGTAAACAAAAACTGCCATGGACCCTGTCCTATTTGGAACTTATAATTCACTGTGGGAAATGGATAGTAACCACTCAAATATGTTGGCTGTCTTCACATGTTATCATATGCCAATCTTCTCATTTGTGAGAAGGTCTTTCATCCACCAAGTCTTTCTGTAGTTTTGCTTTTTGTGTGCTTCCTGATAATGCAAGGCACAGTCTCAGCATGTAATTTACACAGCCTCCCTACTGCATGGAGACTGACTCTCCCAAAGCAGATGCTGAGAGGAGGATTGTAGTGTAAATAGTTTATTTGGAAGGTCTCAGGAAATACCAAGAGGGGCATAGGTAAGCGATAGAAAAGGAACAAAGCAAATTTTAAAAATGTGTTATTAAGTCAGATATTGCCATGGAAACCTGGTGCTTGACCTCACTGGGGAACTATGGGAAGACCGTGTGGACCACACTTCAGAGAGTGGTCTTGATTGAGGGCCAGAGAAGCTAGAGGATTTTCTACTATCTTCCCTATCTGTTATTGGCTGAAGGCTGCTTCCAGAACCATCAGCTCTCTAGCACTTTAGATTTGCTAAGAGTAATTCCTTGGCTGGAAGGGGAATGAGGTGAGGCACAGAGAATTGCAGGTGTTTAAAATAAGCACCCTTCCATAGGTTGTATGCCAAAGACATATTCTCTGAGAAGTTCAAGGAATATTGGTGGGGGACAGTGGGAAGGGAAATAACAGATATTCAACCCCGAATGGACAAGGAACAACACTTCTTAATGGCTCAAAGAGGTTAACTTTGGAGAAGTGAGGTATTCAGATCCAGAAAGTTTCTGGTGAATCACAGAAAAACAACTTTGCTTCCAAGAGGCCAAGTCAGTAGCTGGTAGCATGGAGAAAAAGCAAATTGAATGAAATGGAAATGACATTTCATTTACCTCGCCATCCATGCTGCTGGCCACCTACAGTCCCTCTGAGGAAACATCTAGGGACCACTGGCTCAGACCTTTGCTCTTAGGCTAATGTTGCAACTTCATGGATATAGCCCCAAATATTATTTGGGGTATGTGCTTGTAGATGTGTAATGTTTAGGGGAGGGACTTTGGGGACCGATTGAAAGTCTAGGATCCAACCCACTGATGTGCAGTTACTAAGTAGTGCTGAAGGATCGAAGTCAGCCAAGCTGTCCACTCATTTCAATGTGGCAATCTTCCCAGTTAAGGTCTACGGTGGCAAATCAAATATTCTATGACATTATTTTCCAATTTCAGGCATTTCCCCGGCTGGACTTTTAAGTGGTATATTTTCTGAAGTTCCGAAACATTGTCCTGCTTACCATCTGCCTTGATGGGCTGACATATTGGACACCGACTCTAGGATCAAAACATGGGTGACCCAAGGACACCATTTTGCCACGGGCTTATGGTGCCTGAGGAATGATGGAAACATGGAGGTCTCAACCCAGCTGAACCAAGCACCATGGATCCATACAAATGACTTCTCTAGCATTGCTGGTATTTATTCGGCATTTACTAAGTGAATGTTGATTAGCTTTACCTAAAAATTTTTACTGTCTCCTTTTCTCCAATGAGTACTATGATAACTTGACCTTTCCCAACATAGTTATGCAGCATCTGTAAGATATCAAAGGCAGCTACAGGCAGCATTTTAGTGCCAGTTTAACCTGATTAGGTGTGTTGTCAATGATTGAACCTTGAATCCTAAGCAGGTGGCTTCAATCCTAAGAAGGTGGCTTGTGTTTTATTATCTCTGCCTCTCAAGCTCTCCTGTGAATCATTGTCTAAATTTTTGGGACCCATATCTAAGAATAATTCATATTCTTTAAAGGAAGGGAAGAGGAAAGAGCACAGCTGGAGCCAGAACTCTGCAGCTCTCTTGGGAGCTAGCCTGGATTTGCTGAAAAGAACTTGAGCCATTAGCCGGTGTGATGAAAAGTGATTAGCATTTAGTACAACCACAGCAGTCACTAAAATCAAACAAGCCCTTGATCCCAGCTCCCTGTAAACTCACTTAATGCTAGCTCTTCTTGACACTGATGTCATTAATTAGTGACACAACTCATTTCCATGAGCTACCCCACTCCCACTTCCTACAAACCTTTGATTTGATCCTGGGGGGAAACCAATGTAATTGAGTAAGGAGAGGGGCAAAGAGCAGAATGAAGATGTCACCTTAGCTAATAATCTTGTGGCATATGAGATGGAACTCTGAGGATACTTAGTGCCATCTGGACCTGTGGATTTTGTGATCGAGGCAGGCTCTTCCTGATGCATTGAGTTGAAGGAAGTGCTTGTGAGTTGGTTGAAACCAGGGACCAGTGCTGTTTCTACTCTGGTGAACAAGGTATGGTTATTCATCATTGAATTAAGGCATCTTAGAGTGAAAAAGCTGGAAAGTTCATCTGCTCTATTCTTTTTCTCAACACAGGAGCCACTTCTACCACTCTGTCATGCTGGACCCCTGTTGATTTCAATACAGACAGCACCACGTTTAAGAAGCTGAAGAAGAGACTCAGAGCCAGTGAAAGAGACAGGGTCTGTTGAGGGAACTTACATGCAGAGCAGTCGTGTGAAGACGAGGTGGGAAGGAGAACCGCTACTGGTTTGTAAAAACATGCAGTTTATATAGATCTGGTGTGTCTGCATTCTCAGCGTATGCTTAATTATTGCTATCAGGTGCATCTGTCATAAGGGTCATTCTCAGGGTATGCTTAAGTTGCGATATTGCTATCAGGTGCATCTGCCATCCACTCCACCCTGCTGCACGCACGGTGGAATGGCCCTCACGTTCTTATCACGCCATTCTGTAATTTCCCAAGGGCCAGGTATGAAGAGGAGCATTGCAGCCAGCTGCTGCAGCACCAATACAAACTACAATGGCAAGAAAAGGAAAGAATAATGAATATGATATCATAAAGTTCTTCCAAAGGCTTAGGAGTTGATCTTAGATGCACTAGGGCAGGCCCATGGTGGAGGAGAGGGGCAGCTCTCTACAGACGCAACCATCTGTTGAGTTCTGGAGAGAGGCCACTATCTGCTCCCATTTGGCAAAGAGGTTTGTTGCCCATCATCTATGGGTAGAAGGTGAGAAAGAGCAAGTTAGGGCCGTTTAACAAGACACAGGAAGTTGTGTTGTTCTGCAAGAGCTCCACCCCTAGTAGCGATCTGGTCCCCTGTTTACAATGCCAAATGGACCGGCCCCCTCTGTGACACATTGCAGGAGGGCCAAAATCAGACAATGTAAGGTTCCATAATGAGAGGATGATTGTCTCCTTGCACAAGGGAGGACCAGGATTTGTTATTTTAGAATTTCTGCAGGGAGTAGGTTGTAAAATAGGTATGACCTGTATATCTTGTTCTAGGCCCTCCCTGCATGGAATGGAAAAACTAAACTATTGGGGGCTGGTTTGCCATGTCCAGGGCCATGTAATGATGTGCTCCCCAGTTGGTGGGTCCTGTGGCAAGGGCAACAGCAGCTTGAGTCCCAGGTTGGGACAAAGGTGTACTGTCCCTGACACTGTCTACTTGGATCCCAATGGTGGTATCAGGTTCCTGCATCAGAAGAGTGTATGCTCTGGGATAATGAGAACACGTGTTCATTCAAGGTGCAAAAGGCTGCTGGTAACCTGCATGTCCACAGAACCAGAGAGCAAGTTATTGCTTCAACAGTCCATTCATCCACTCAATCAGCCCTGCTGCTGCTGTAGGGTTGCATGGCAGGTGGGAATGCCAGTGGATATCCAGGGTCTCCACCCATTGCTGCACTTTATGACTGGTAAAGTGAGGGCCCTGGTCACTGCTGTTATCAGTGGAGACACAGTAGACCACATACAGCTGCTCCAGTCCTCATATGGTGGCTTTCTGGGTGGCACAACTGCTGGCATATGACTGCAGTAGCCCTGCGCAGGTGTCTGTAAAAGCCAAGGTATAGAGGCAGCACTCAGACAGAGGCAAAGGTCCTATGTAGTCACCTGTCATTGTAGTGCTGGGCTTCTGCTCCAGGTGATCTGTTCAGCATCATGCAGCAAGGACCTGAGGTGTTCTTGCGCTTCCCATTGCAGTGGCCACACAATGAGTCCCTTAGAGACCACCCAGCCATCGGTTCACAGGACTATCAGGTCCAGCTCATGGAGAAGAATCATCCAGGTGGCTCGTGGTTCAACCCATTGGCTACTACGTCCTTTGCCTGTATCAAACAAGATCCTACCAGTGGATGGCCAGATGGCCACAACTGTCCAAGCACAAGGATTGCCTTGTGACAAGCTGTGTGCCAGGCCTGGTAGGAACTGAGCCCTTTACCTCCTGTACAAAGGAAGGAATCCGTGGAGGGTCAGTGGCCTCCATCAAAGACTGTCCTTCAGTTGTCACATAGGTGACGGGGTCAAGCATCAAATGGGGCTCTGCTCAAGGGGTTATTAGTTAGTGCACTCCTCTGTTGCAGGCATGCATGCCATTTGGCCGGTCTGTGTCTGGGCATCCCCAGACTTTGGTTCCTGGAAGGTATCCCTTAGCCAACCTGCAAAGGAGTACTGGGCATGTACCAGGAGCCCCTTTGTAATGTCCTCCATTTGTTGTAAGGCATATGTAGCACAGACTTGTTGCCTCCAAAGTGACACTTTTCTAACTCCAGCCCTCTTCCATAGTTGGGACCAGAACCTTAAAGTCACCTGTTTATGTTCTTTCTTTTGCCACAGGCCCCACTCAAATCCCTCAGGGGGACTGGCTACATCCAATTCACAAGGCTGTCCCTGCACTAGAACTCCCAAGGCTTTTATTTGTTTCACTGAGACTTTAGCTTGTTCAAAGGCCTCATCCTGCTTTATGGACTAGTCCCATTGGGCCCCCTTCTTGACTAAGCAGTATAGGGGCCCAAGGAGTTGGACCAAATGGGGACTAAAAGGATGCTCATACCCTAGAAGGCCTAAGAAGGAGGTTTGTAATGGCTTTGGTGTCCTGGGACATCAGTAGCCCTGCACCTTATCCATAACAGCAACCGGAACGACTTTAGTCTTACCCGACAAAATGATACCCAATTATTTGATTGATAAGCCTGGACCCTGGACTTTGCCTGCATTGACCACCCATCGTCTGTTCACCAAGTGAGACAGCAAGGTGGGGGCTGCAGTTTGTAAACTGGAAAAAGACTCAGAAGTTAACGGAAAATATGTGCCCACTCCAGGGCAGTGTCCCTGGGGTAAGATGGTAGAGATCCATTGTTCTAATGCTTGACAGCAGAATAGGATGACTATACTTAGCAACAATATTTTGTATATTTCAAAGTGACTAGAGTTGTGCCACATTTGTCAGGGGTCACCCTGATGGGCCCCTGGGCTGTCTGCTTTCCTTTAGCTCCCTTGCCTTTCATCCTGATAGCATGCCCTCCTTTGCCTATGCAGTTTCTCCATTTCCCCTAAGTCAGCAGACCAAGACACTGGCTGTCCTACTAGGGGACTCAAGATACATGCCAGTGCGCCACACCACTGGCTGGGTGCCAACTGTAAGATGATGCCTTTCATGCCGGCAGTGAAAAGCTCATGATCGGTACCTCAGTAATGCTTAACACAGACAGCACGCTTCATCCCTTATTCCCAGAGGATGTCCTGCCATTCCTTCATAGTCTACCATTGCAAAGGAAATGTGAGGTTGTCTTCTTCACTTGGCCAGGCTGCTTGGCAGCCAGCAACCACACAGCCAAGGAAGGAACTGGCCCAACCTTCATTATTGGTGCCATAGAGGCACTGCCTGAGGGCCAGGTGGTTTGGGATGGATGCCATTTTACTCATCTCTAGTACTGACAGGATAATACCCTCCATTACCATGTCCCACAGACGGAAAAGCCATCCCTCAGTTGACTCTCTCCCCTTCTGCCTGAACCTATTTCCCGGTTCCACCCATTCCAAAGCAGTGTAATCCCACATGGTAGTGTGCTGCCATTTTTCAGGTGGGAGCAAGTTTTGCAGGTCTGTTCCCTGTGGGTGCAACTGGCCTGCTTTTATCTTTGTAGTAACTACAAGAGGGACAGAAATGACAGAAACCTCTATGGGCTTGTCCCAGTCCTCAGTCTCCTCCATGGGGTACTAGGATTTAGGGTCCCAGGACAATTTAGTCATGATAGCCCTAACTCGTTAACATCACATCTGGCGATCCTTTAGATGAGCTACCTGACAAGCCAAGGTCTCCATTTCGTCACCCTCCATGTGAGATAATAAGGTCTCTGAGATTTCAGCCTGAAGTCATCTGGAACCTCTTTTGAGTCCTAGTTCATCCTGTAACTGACACACCCTTGCCTGCGCTACAGGATTAGCTTCGGGGCTGTCAAATCGCAGTCAGGAGCAGCCAGCCAACCGTGGCTGCCACAGCTCCAGCATCTGACTTTTACTCCGATAGATCAACCCCTGCACCAAGTCTTCCAGGCCCTTCGGTGTTTTCAGGGCATCCCTGTGCTCACACACTGGGTCCTGTCCATCAAGAGTAGTGGCTATCAGATCCCACATAGGCATGGACAGCCAGCCTGAGATTCCTCCCTCATATTTCCCCTTTCCCAGTCCCATTGTCTTGGTGCTCATGTGGCTTTCTCCGATCTCCTGGCTGGCACACGTGCCAACTGTCATGCCAGGCCCCTATTAAAGTCATGTAAGAGAGGCCAAAAAAGAGGCCCAGAGACAGTGAAAGAGACTAGGATTTATGGAAGGAACTTACATACAGGTTGGTCCAGGGGCAGTGGGCTGGACAGGAGAACCACTACCATTTGTAAAAAGCATGCAGTCTACATAGATCAGGTGCGTCTGCATTCGCAGGGTATGCTTATGTTATTGCTATCAGGTACATCTTCCATAAGGGTCACTGTCAGGGTATGCTTAAGTTACATTACTGCTATCAGGTGTGTCTGCCATATGCACTCCCAAGATAGGCGGTTGACTGCTGCCTCTGCTTAAACTGAGGTTGGCAAGCTCAGCTACCTTCAGGGACAAGGAAGGCCAGATCAGTGAGTGAAACGGAGCTCAGTCTAAAACAACAGGGAGTAGTGAGGTCTGATGAGAACCAAAAAGCAAATGTTCCAGCTGTGCAGCTCCAGGCAATTGTTAAAATGCAGGATAAGGGCGGTGTGTACATGTGGGGTGTGCGTGTGTGAGAGAGAGAGAGAGAGAGAGCATGCACGAGAGCAAGAGCAGGAGTGCACAAGCAAGCATCTCAATTAAAAATTTTTTAAACATCAAAAATTAAGAAAATACTGACTAGGCAAACAGTACCCATCCATATGTAAGTGACAGCTACCAGTTTGTAGCTCTGGCTTATGCAGATAACAAGGAGCATACCTCACAAAGCCACACATTGCATGGAATAGCTATTTTTATATATTCATTTCTTTTTAACTGAATGGGCAAATAATACCCAACCATATGGTGTGTCCCATTCTTTCTTATTTAATATACTTTTATTTATCACCTACTATGCTCCAGGTCCCTTTCTCAACCAACGGTTACAAAAAATCTGTTGGGATAACTTAGGGAAGAAGACAAACTTTCTCATGGAAAGTTCATTTTACCTAATGAAGGATGACTCCCCTGTCCTTATCTCTAAATCTTCTCTTTCTAGATTAAACAGCTCTGTTGTCTCTAACCCTTCCTAAAGTGTCAGGGTTTTCCTTTTCATTTCCAGTTTGTTAATATCCTTCTTAAAATGTGGTAAAAACAAGTAAAACTACTAGTCATGGAGCCCCTTTCTGAATGTGTTTCAGTTCATAAATTTTGTTACATCATTTGCTGAACATATGCAAATATTTTGCTGTTCAGTATACCTACCAACCTTTATGGTTTATCTGGGTTTTGGTGTGAACACGTATCTTCATTTCTAAGAATCCTAGGATAAAAACTGTTCCATGGACATCTCTGCACCCAGCAACTACAATTTGTTTTCATATTCTTTGTACCTTAATGGCATACCGTACATGCATAGCCAAGCTTATTTGCACTTCTTGTGCATGCATTTCCAAAGGTCACAGATTTCATGCTGAAGTGCAACATGATATAAGCATTGCCAGGAGCACTTGAGGAAAATAACATTAATTGCTTGCAACTTTAATTGGTTTTATGGCAGTAGCCAGGCCAGTGGCTGGGAAAAGACACCCCAGAACAGCTGTCAAATACACAACCTGGCAGAAAGGCATCAAATGCCACGAGCCCTTCCTGCACAGAACTGACATTTGAGAGGCCCACACAGGCCAAGTGATCAGAAAAATCTCCCTCTATGTAATGATTTTTCAAATCCACTTAATTTAAAATGATTTCCGTGGAGCATGTAAAACATGCCACATTTCAGCTCTGGTTGGCAATAGCTGCGCTTGGAGTACCAAATTCTAAAACTACTAGTCATTAGGTGAGTGTTTAGGAATGTACACAATGATTACGCCACAATTACATTATTTATTCAGCCTTTGCTAGGCGCGTAGTTTTGTAATTAGAGATTATTTAGGGAGGACCAAATGGAAATCAACAATCTCGATCTGCCAAGAATAACAAGCTTTAGCAATAATACATGTATCCTCAAATGATTGTCCTGTTTCTCTCCATCAGTAATCATGCATGAGCTCAGTCCCTTATCCTAGTATTTTACTTCCGGATTGTATGAGATAAAAAAGTACAAGCCTGTAAGGATTGCAAATATTGATGGTCAGTTATCACTGCTCAGGATTTGTAGAGCTAAAAGAAAACAAGGTTGAGAATCGGGAGATCAGGGTCTATTCCTAAATTCCACTATTTAATATTGACTGAGTGACTGAGCCATCAAAATGATTTGTAGGGAGATTTAAATGCATATATAGAAGCAAGTTGAAAAATATGAAGCACTATGCAAAAGTACTGTGATACTATGATTATTATAGCTCTGTTTCCTAGAAATCCCTACTAGAAGATCTTAACAAATAGTTACAACCTGTCTTTCATCATGTTCTTTTTTTTTTTTTTAAACAAGAACTACAGGATCAGTTATCTAAAGACACTTATACTTCTATTTCAGTTTCTTCACTGTCTCCTATAGCTTGCTAACTACAGATCAGCGGGCTAGATTGAGCATTCGGAGATGCTTAAATTGACTTGCTATGTTTTGGTTTTGTTTTTTAGATTGCCTTATTGTCCACATTTTATATTTGAGATATTTCATACGGATATTTCCATTTGCAATTTTCCTATCAAAATCTAGATTTTGTACTTATCTTGAAAAACAGGATGACCGGACATTTATTTGCATCCTCCACAGCTGCAATTGCTGGACCTGAGAGCAGCTTCCCAGAGGGTAAGTTCTTGTCACCTCCCCAGGCTGCCCACCTGGCCTGGCTCACTCATTTATGTTTCTGGCTAAACCCCATAGGCGCTTAGATTTCAACTCCCACCCTTCCCAATTCTTTTGTTTCAGAGAGATAACTCTCTCAAGTACCAAAAATGATGAAAGCTAGAATATTAAAGAGAAGCCAGGAGCCTCAATAACCAACATACTGGACATTAAGAAATAAGAAAAGACATATCAAACAGTTACTGTGAGAAGCAGCAAAGTGGTTAAAAGTAGAAGTAAAATAATAAAGCAGTATCAAATCATGGCTCCAATCCATACTGGCTTAGGAGAATTACTTGGGCTCTCTGGGCCTCAGTTTCCTCATCTGGAATATGGGACTAACATTTGTTTCTAGAATTAATTTAAATAAGTTTTTTGGTTTCTTTCTTTCTTTTTTTTTTTTCTGAGACAGCCTTACTGTGTCACTCAGGCTGAGTGCAGTAGTGCCATCATGGGTCACTGCAGCCTCAACCTCCTGGGCTCATGCGATCCTCCCAACCCAGCCTCCTGAGTAGCTGAGACCACAGGCATGCACCACCACGCTCGGCTTATTTTTAATTATTTTTTTTTTGTAGAGATGAGGTCTCACTATGTTGCTCAGGCTGGTCTGAACTTCTAGGCTCAAGTGATCCCCCCTATTCAACCTCCAAAAATGCTGGGATTACAGATGTGAGCCACTGAGCCTGGCCTAGATAAGTATTTTTTAAACACTCACAATGTATCATGAATTCTTCTAGGTACTGGTAATGCAGCAATAATCCAAACAAAGCCTGTAATCATGTGGTTTACATTAAATGAGTTAATCCACTTAGAAGAATGTCTAGCACATAATAAACACTCAATACATATTAGCGATTATGTTATTCATAATATATTATCTATTCAACAGTGATTACTTAAATCAGGAATGGTAAATCTGTTTAGGCCTGTATTTTATTTCCTGATAGTAGCTACCAGAAATACAAAGTTAAGAATGAGTCTGAGGCATATCCAGGCTTAAGAGAAAGAATCTCAATGATTGATTATTGATGTCTACTATGGGTTTGAGTTATGTGCATGAAAATTTGCCTGGAGGTTTTGCTGTTCTGGTTTAAAGGATCCCTGGTTCTGTAAAGTAAGCATGATTTCTGCCTCTCTTGTCCATGTTCTCAGTCTCTCTGAGGCTTTTTGTTTAGGGAGAGACAAGATCATCATATCCAGGTTTGTTTTCCTTTTAGCAGGCAGCTCAGGAAGGCAAAGTCATGCTCTGCTGTTGCAGATGCACTAAGAACATGCAAAGCTCAAAGGGCTGCTAGCCTGCAATTAGGGAGGGTGTGAGGACACCTGTTCCAATAACCAGTTGCAAAGATGATCCTTTCAGAGCTACAAATGCAACTTAGGGGGACTGAAGTGCCTGCCCAGTGAGGGTCCTTTTCTCCTCAGTAAATTATCTAAAAGAGGCCAGACGCTGTGGCTCAGGCCTGTAATCCCAGCATTTTGGGAGGCCGAGGCGGGCGGAAACGAGGTCAGGAGATCAAGACCATCCTGGCTAACACAGTGAAACCCCGTCTCTACTAAAAATACAAAAAATTAGCCGGGTGTGATGGCGGGCACCTGAACTACTCGGGAGGCTGAGGCAGGAGAATGGCATGAACCTGGGAGGCAGAGCTTGCTGTGAGCCGAGATGGCGCCACTGCACTCCAGCCTGGGTGACACAGCGAGACTCCGACTCAAACATTTTAACAGCTCACACCAGAAAACCCAAGAGATCGCTCCCGGCAGGCCTGGAGGCTGGAGCTCTTCGTAGCAGTGTCTCTGCCCCCACTACTTTCCCACCTTGATGCCCCTATAGGTCTTCTGTTCTCACATAATCCCAGATCAGGCAAAGATGGAAAGACAGCACAAGTTTCCTGCTTCACAGGCAAGCCCAAATGTTCACTTGCAAACCCCTTAGGGGTACAAATGAAATAAAACCTTTCCCAACAATATTAAAGGTAAACCTACCTCACTCGCTTGAAGCTTGCACCTGCTGGCTCAGCCAACGGCTTCATTCCGTCTTCCATCAGAATCACATGTGGCAGCCAAGTTCATAGGGATAAAGAATTCGCAGTCACGGGCTGCTGATAGGAAAGGTCACGAGGTAACGAAAGACAGGAAGCATGTTCCAGTGTCCAGCTGAAAAGTGAACAGGCGAGGTGACATCCTGTTATTAAGTAGACATGGACAATAATGTTGGGGGCAACTCTGTAATGTGCCTCAAATGTGGTCTTCTGTATCGGCTCACCTCCCCTGGGAATGGTGAGTGCTGGAAAATTATTCTCACTAGCTTGCTCACCTATACGCTCTATATTTCCACAGGATTCATACTGTCCCTGTCTGGGTGAAACAAAACCTGTGTCATGCCAGGACAGGTAGACTTTCTGAAACACGCGATTGTGCAAAGTAGATGGTCTCTAGGGTCCTCCTTGGTTTCATACTTGGCACTCTGGCCTTTTCTTTCAGAGCACTTGTCACTGTATATTATTTATTTGTATAGTTCCTTATTCAATATTAATCTCCTCCATCAGATCATAAACATCTTGAAGACACAGACTGAATCAGTTTTTCACCATTCTGTGCCCATCCTCCAGCACAGAGGGTGGTAAACTATTTCTTAAAAGGACCAGATAGTAAATGTTTTTTGCGGACCATACGGTCTCTGCTGGGAACTACTCGTCTCTGCAGTTGCAGCGTGAAAGTAGCCACAGATAATATGTAAACAAATGGGCATAGCTGTGTTCCAATAAAACTTTATTAATAAAAATGGGTAGTGGGTTGCATTTGGCCTGTGGTTTATCAACTGCTGATCTAGCACAATAAATCATTAATAACATTAATAACTATGCCTTAAGTATAAAATAACTATTGTTCATCTCCTTGTTGAGTCCCAACAAGGACTAAAGACTAATGTGATGTGATTAGAAATCAGGGATACAGAGGGCAGCTGGGCACTAAACAGGGGCACAGGGCCCATGTAGGGCTGAAACATTCTGTTTCTTGTTCTGAGCGCTGGTTAGTGGATTCACAGTGTGGAAATTCATCAGGATTCATTTCTGCATGCATGTTATACTCTGAAACAAAAGTTTACAAGCTAAGAAACAAATATAAAAATAAAGCAAATAAGGGCCAAAGAGAGAAAGCAGGGCATCACTGCCTGCTGGATTTGAGCTTCCTTAATGACAGCTAACAATAACAAGAAGTTCCCCAACCAGCTGTGATTCTAGACCTAGAGGATCAGCTATACCACCTACTGGCAAACGAGCAAAAATATGGCTGTTTGATCTGTCAACTGCACAGAAGAAGTTAGTCTCCTGATTATGAAATGACTTTTGAAGCCCAAAAGACCTGGATTCTTTAACCTCTCTGAGCCTCCATTTCTCACCCCTAAAATCATTGTGTCTGCCCCACAGCACTGTTGTGAGGGTTAAATTAGCTAGTGTATATAAAATGCCTAGGACAGTGCCTGGTATTTTTTAATACTCATGATTACTACCCAGGGAACGTCAGCTAATGTTGTGAAAAAAAAACAGAGTGGATGTCTTTCATTGCCCCTCCTCATCCATTCTCCATCCTTCTCTACTCTGCTGCCTGCCCTGAGTTGGCCGGCATGGGTTCTCTTGCCCCTCTGGGTTCCAGTGTGAGATCAGGGAAGTTACTTCCTTCAAGCAGTATCCTTAACAAAATGGACCCGGAGCCTCCCTTTCACCCAGTCTTTTTGTCTTTAAGTCCCCATAAATGCTCCTTCTTATTGCTCCTTCAGGCCAGTGGATGATCACTGCTCCCTCCTGTTAATAAACCTTAGGAAACTGGATATTTCTGTGGTTTCTCCTCACCACTTCCACACCTTTGTCCTGTGTTTCCTGGACTCTGTCTAATGCACCAGCTACACATTAGGAAAGTGAATTCAGCTCCAAGCAAGGCAAGAACATTTCTGGAAATAGTACATTATGGTTTGTTTTGGCTCACATATGGGACTTGAAAAAAACAAGGGGTATTTTTCTCTAGGCCCAGCACACAAAGGTTATAAGGCTTTGTTTGCAAAATCTGGACTTTCTTGCTTTCGGAGTTCATTAAGCCTGAGTTTGTTTTTCAGGGGTGAAAACAGCTGTTACCCACCAACCTAGAAACAGCAGCTTTGTTTGGGAGTAGATGCTCAGGGAGGTAGGCTGGTGCTGGGGTTAGTGACGAGTTTGAGGGAGTCTAGGAACTCACCCCCACGCCTTAGACCAATACTTCATCTAAAGTAGCAATGAATGTCAAAGGCCTAAAACATCTGGCCCTAGGGATTTTGAAGCTTTGCCAAATAGTTCCCACCCCAACCCGATTGCAGAAATATCTAAGCTGCCTTGTTTTGTTTTGTTTTTTTGTTGTTGTTGTTATTGTTTTTGAGATGGAGTCTCACTCTGTCGCCCGGACTGGAGTGCAGTGGAACGATCTCAGCCCACTGCAACCTCCACCTCCTGGGGTTCAAGTAGTTCTTCTGCCTCAGCCTCCAAAATTGCTGGGATTACAGGTGCCTGCCACCACGCCTGACTACCTTTGTATTTTTGTATTTGTAGTAGAGATGGAGTTTCACCATATTGGCCAGGCTGGTCTTGAACTCCTGACCTCAGGTGATCTGCCTGCCTCGGCCTCCCAAAGTGCTGGGATTACAGGCATGAACCACCATGCCCAGCAGAGCTGCTGTCTTTGAATGCAGAGGGATTTGAACAGTGAATTCTACAGCAGTGACCATGATGTGCTGACAACCAGAGGTCTTTCTAGCTAGTATTGTTGGGGCCGTGTAAATGTCTCAGGAGTTCTCTTTCATCCCAAAGGACAGTAGAGGGCTCCCCTTGATCCATAACTGGATACACCAGGCTTCACCCCAGTGGTTCTGATTTTGTGTGACTTAAGTTGGGCCCCTACACGGCATTTTTAGCATGCACCTCAGCAATGCTGATGCAAATAGTCCTTTAAGCACAGTGAGGCAGATACTGTAATTGTCCCCATTTTACAAAGAAGAAAACAGAGCCTCTGAGAACCTAACTTTCTCCCGTTCCAGGTGTTTGGAGGGTCTAGGCCAATATTGTTTGAGTGAGGAAAACTGAACAAATGGTCCTTTCTTTTGTGTAGAGCACAATTCATACCCACGTAAGAAGCACAATTCTTATTTTATTCTGGGGAATCCTGCCAAAATTCAAATGTTTGCAAAATTCCAAGAACTGAGTGGCCTTCTACTTCTTCCTTTGTAATCAAGAAAGCTGAAACTCTAGCTAGCGAAAACTTGCCACAGATGTTTATTAGGTAAGACTGGTCTGGGGCATGTCATCTATGAAGGTGCTGAGCAAATCCAAGAAATGTTTCCCATCATACTCTTAAGCACCAACCTTGGAAATTCAAGCAAAACAACCAACTCAGCTGCTCACAAAGTCAGCAAAAAATGTTTATGTAATTAATCTTCATTATGGCAGTTCAGTCACAACATTAGTGGCAAATATACCCAGAGAATAAATGCAAATTGTAGGTGCAAATCAATTTATGCATTCAGCAGCAATTCCCCTTGCCCTCCACATACACACTTAATAGCTGGTTGAAGCTTAGAAATCATTACTGGTCTTCAGAAAGATGTAAGTTTGCAAACCAGGATCCTAGATTAAAAAGACAATGATGACAAAATATCTATATCAAAAGCATAGGCATCAGGAGACACCTGAAGAAGAACTAGGAGTGACTATTTCGGCATGCCCTGGGGAGACGGAAGCACAGGCTTCACTGCTCATTTTCTCTTTTTCCTCTTTCTGTTGCTAAGTCTTCTAACCATTAAACCCTGGTTGTGTTGGGAGGATTTTAGAGGAGCTCCCAGATAAAGAACGCGGCCAGACTTGCTTCCGTTCCAAATTGCTTGGAAATGGATTCTCTTTCTCCTCTGAAATGTCTCCTCAATATGTCCCAGAGATTTCCATTCTGGTGCTCTGGGGATTAAAAAAAAAAAAAAAAAAAAAAAATAGAAAGATCTGAGAGTCAGGTGAAATGTCTCAGAAAGTTGTAATTAAGAGAGTGCCCTCCCATCAGAGAAATGCAAATCAAAACCACAATGAGATACCATCTCATACCAGTTAGAATGGCAATCATTAAAAAGTCAGGAAACAACAGGTGCTGGAGAGGATGTGGAGAAATAGGAACGCTTTTACACTGTTGGTGGGACTGTAAACTAGTTCAACCATTGTGGAAGACAGTGTGGTGATTCCTCGAGGATCTAGAACTAGAAATACCATTTGACCCAGCCATCCCATTACTGGGTATATACCCAAAGTACTATAAATCATGCTGTTATAAAGACACATGCACACATATGTTTATTGCGGCACTATTCACAATAGCAAAGACTTGGAACCAACCCAAATGTCCATCAATGATAGACTGGATTAAGAAAATGTGGCACATATACACCATGGAGTACTATGTGGCCATAAAAAAGGATGAGTTCACGTCCTTTGTAGGGGCATGGATGAAGCTGGAAACCATCATTCTCAGCAAACTATCGCAAGGACAAAAAAAGCAAACACCTCATGTTCTCACTCATAGGTGGGAATTGAACAATGAGAACACTTGGACACAGGGTGGGGACCATCACATACTGGGGCCTGTTGTGGGGTGGGGGGAGCGGGGAGGGATAGCATTAGGAGATATACCTGATGTAAATGATGAGTTAATGGGTGCAGCACACCAACATGGCACATGTATACATATGTAACAAACCCGCACGTTGTGCACATGTACCCTAGTATAATAATAATAATAAAAAGAGATCATAAAGATCATAAATTATACTAAATAAGGATCAATCAGTTCTTTTCAACTCAAATCTAGATTTCAATTATTCAGTTTCATTGTCCCCATAACTATCAAACTGTCATAGAAATTGAGTATGTGAACATCCAGAGTTCTCTTTTGCCTGTAAAAGAAGCATAATGATTCTTACTCAGATTATATGTGCTTATTTTCAGTTTATAACCTGATGATTGTATTTACATCCGATGTAAGTGCTCTTCATCCTCTCTGGTAATACTAGCTAGGAGCTTTATCACGCTTAGAAAGTACTTATCTCATTTGTTTTTCTTACACTTCACCCACTCTAATGCCTTTAATTTTTAACTTCTGTATTTAATCCAGTTTATTTAAAGTGGTTTAAGCTATATGTCTTGGGAAAGGGAGACCTCAGCTATTCTAAATGAACAGTTTTAACATTCTAATTTGGAATCACAGGAAAACCAAATATATTTGGGAGAAAAGGTACAAGATCCGATGTCAAAACTCGTGTTTGATTACTGACTGTCCTCTTTACTGTCCATTTGTAAAACACACTCCAAATTTCTTAGCGTTTCTTTCCTAATCTGTAATATGGGTGAAACAACAATAATTCCTCCATTTTAAGATTGATTTGAAGATTAAGTGTGCATATTTGAGAAAAATCTGTCAACTGTAAAATTACATTCACTTCTTATTTATTGTTATTACTAGGCCCAAGTTTTTTCTGATTATGAACACAGAAGGCCACAAGAAACACAGGAAACTTTATGGAATACTTACTATGTGACAAGAATTCTATTAAGCACTTTAAATATATGGATTCATTTGAACCTCACAGCAACCCTAATGCAGAATTATTCTTCTCATTTTTCAAATGAAAAGCCTGAGGCAGAGAAAGGATAATAAACTTGTCCAACGTCTCACAGTCAGTAAATGGCATAGCTGAGATTCAAACCCAAGTGTTAAGTGCGCAGGCTCTTGTCACTATACTGTATGTCCTCAGCACACAGCTACAGTAAGTATTAGGAATATTACTAAATGTAACACACACAAGCACAAAGGATTCCATCATCAAACAAGGTTAGGAAACACTATTCTCAACTAAGTTAACTAGGTGTCTTGACTGCAGGACTCCTCAGACTCTTTAACAAATGGGGGATGGTGTTCAGCAAATTCCAACACCAAACTGAAACAAACGTGTTTCTTCATGAGCATCTCAAAGGTCTTGGGTTCCAGGGAATACATTTTGGCAAGTGCTCACATGTAAGTTATGACAGATAAGTAGCAATGACATGCCACTTAAGTGCTCGTCAAACCATCTTTTGAGGTATGGGAGACAAATATAAAAGTATACCCTAATGTTATTTATACATGATCTCCATTTTATATACTACCTACCTACCCAAATTAAAAAAGGGGTATTGCAATCCTCTTTTGAAAATGCACATATAAAGGTTGCTTTTGTTTAGAAGAAACTGTAAGAGACATATTTTTTTTTCCCCTCTCCAGGATGGTTCTCTGAGGCTGACATTTGGAGAAGAAAGATGTGCAAGGAGGAACTAAAGCTTCACATGCCTTGTTGCTGTGAGATACTATAGATCACACTGGGTCAGGGCTGAGAGAGCTCTAGGGAACTAGTCTCTGCAAGTGATTAATAACACCAAGGTGACCCACTAACCCTTCACAGGCACTCTCTACCTGGGCATCTAGAATTACCTCCAGGACATATGGAGAGCGGGGGAAGGAGACTGGTTCCAAAGAACTATTAAGTCTATGATCACCTTAATAGACTTAATAGAGACCCCAAGGTGGTAAATGAATCCTTGCTTATTGAATTCCTCACTTTCTGCTACTAACACCATATCTACCCACCCCCAACACTGCCCCCCACCCCACATACACACACACACTTTTCTCCTAATCAGGGGGAATCACAGTCTAGCTGCTTCTAGCTTAACATGGAGACTAAAATAACTTAAAGGTATGAATCTGGCCAGTTTCATTTGAGCATTACCAAAGGAAAAGGTTGTGATGAACGGCATATTTGATCCACTTTTTAGAAACCGAATGAGGCTGCATTAACCATATTGGATGTGGCCCACCAAGCCATCAGCACTAGCCTGATACCATCACTCACCTCCATCTCATAATATTTACTTACCCTGTGTATTCGTGGTATATCCACAATTATGTTGGGATATTGCTACTGGAGTGAAGCTAGAATTCTAAAAGTCTATATGTTCCTATGAAGTGGATGATGAGAACATTTTAATATGCATTTGGGTCACATGATGTCATTCCTATGAGTGATGCAGGTGATCTAAGGGCAGATTTTGCTGTTATCCTCATTTCTTCCTTCAAGCTTCTTAGCAATCCAGGTGCCTCTTGCGTTGGAATTAACCTCACTTCACTCTGCCTCCCTTTTCTACCCAAACACAGTTTCCTAATCTTCCTTTTTTATAACAATTTTAAGAATAGTAAAGATATAGATGGAGTCCAAGATCTCAAAACAAATACTTCCCATTTGGAATTAAAACTGATTAAAAATCTGCTTATCGTGGCTCAAGCCTGTAATCCCAGCACTTTGGGAGGCTGAGACGGGCGGATCACGAGGTCAGGAGATTGAGACCATCCTGGCTGACACGGTGAAACCCTATCTCTGCTAAAAAATAAAAAAAACTAGCCGGGCGAGGTGGCTGGCGCTGAGGCAGGAGAATGGCATAAACCCAGGAGGCAGAGCTTGCAGTGAGCTGAGATCCGGCCACTGCACTCCAGCCTGGGCGACAGAGTGAGACTCCGTCTCAAAAAAAAAAAAAAAAAAAAAAAAAAAAAATCTGCTTCTCCCTGCACAGATTCTCCTCCTAGGGATGTGGAGTGGCACTCCCAAATGGAATCAATGAGTCATTTCCTTCCAGTACCTTATAAGAGATCAGTGGCATCTGTAATATAACACTTATGTCTCATTGCTATTGAATTTACTCAGGGAGAATACCATGAGACTGAGTAAGGT
Source organism: Chlorocebus sabaeus (assembly GCF_047675955.1). Taxonomy (NCBI): domain Eukaryota; kingdom Metazoa; phylum Chordata; class Mammalia; order Primates; family Cercopithecidae; genus Chlorocebus; species Chlorocebus sabaeus. Next base: position 72,562,849 of record NC_132925.1, on the reverse strand, counting down.
TTGCATGAGTATTCTGAACCCATGGTTTCCTGACCCTATTGACAAATCTATTAGGTGCCTCACTTCACAGGTTGAGATACAAACTGATTCCAGTGTTGAAACAAAATCTTCAATCTTACAGAAAGATTACAGACACAGCATGGAGAGGAAATAAGAGAATTAGATTTGGATGGACATTTTTGGTTAGCTCTGGTATCAGTTGAGTCCTCTGGGAAGTAGATGCAAAGACTGAGTTAGCAGTGTAAAAGATGCATTGTAAAGTAACATTTGTGAAAGGAAAAGGGGGAAAGCAGAATTGGGTAGGGAGAGCCTTCAGACAATACACAGATCTGGTGGTTCAGTTGGGTACTGCAGAGTACAGATTGCCCTTTAGAGGTGTCCTGCATTGGGCAGAAAGCCCTGGTACCACTGTGCTGCTCAGTTTTTGGTCAGTCCCACCCCAGAAAAAGCACAACTTTGGCTCAAAAGCTAGAGTTGACTGGAAGGAGATAATAGCAAGGGGCTATCAGCTAACCAAATATCTCACTGCTGAGCAAGGACACCTTTCTTAAAAGGAGATTTGAATGTACTTATCTACCAAGACTCAACATACCTTTCATCTATTCCTCATAGCGGAGGAGACATACAATTTGAGAAGGTTCCCTAATTACAGTCCCAACACTGGAACTCTCATTGATGCCAATGGCTATAAATATGAGCAGAGATATACACCAGACCAAAAGCATATTAAATACGGCCACAAACCGCATTAGTGGTCTCTTACACTTACGGATAGAATCTTTCAGAACTGAACCTGTTTGTAAGTACAGGGTGTTTCTAGATATAGCCTGTGGATTCAGACAACCTATTAATTCCTTTTAAATCAATAACATTTTAAGGTAAGTCAACTGAAAAGATAACTGTCACTTTGGAAAACCAAGATCAGAAATGGGATACATGATAAGTTACATTGATGAAGAAAAGAGGCTCCAGGCAGAAACTGACAAACACAGTCATAATGAATTTTTTTTAACTCTTAAGTTCATGGGTACATGTGCAGGTTTGTTATGTAGGTAAACTTGCGTCATAGAGTTTGTTATACAGATTGTTTCGTCACCCAGGTATTAAGCCTAGTACCCATTAGTTACTTTTCCTGATCCTCTCCCTCCACCACCCTTCATCCTCTGACAGGCCCTAGTGTGAGTTGTTTCTCTCTCTTTGTCATGTATTCTCACTAAGCTCCCACTTATAAGTGATAACACGCAGTATTTGGTTTTCTGTTCCTGTGTTTGTTTGCTAAGGATAATGTCCTCCAACTCCATCCATGTACCCACAAAGGACATGATCTTGTTTCCTTATATGGCTGCATAGTATTTCATGGTATATACATACCACATTTTCTTTATATAGTCTACCATTGATGAGTGTTTAGGTGGATTCTATGTCTTTGCTATTGTGAATAGTGCTGCAATGAACATACATGTGCTATGTCTTTATGATAGAACAATTTATATTCCTTCGGGTATATAGCCAATAATAGGATTGCTCATTTGAGTGGTAGCTTGATTACATCTCTTTTAGTCACTAGTAAATGAAGCAGACAAAATTATTAAAAATATATAAAAGCTTTGAACATAATTAAAAGTTTAATCTAGCTTGATTCTTTAATTAGATACTAGCCTTACAGAAACAGCCTTCAAAAGTGAAGACCTAAAGAACTAGAAATGTAGACACCTGGGAGTTGTTCACCTTTCTCCGCTCTCTGTGGTTTATATAAACACATCTGTTCTGTCCCCGTAGGTCTGCTGCAGCCATAGCATGCATGCAACTTGTGGTTCACATGCCAGATACTCTTATCTTCATGCCCCATACATGTGCATTCACACCAGTCCTTGAGCAGCTGCGACTGTGCCTGTATCACAGCTCTGTGTGCCTAGGCCAGGGGCACACGCAACTAGATTCACAAGATATAGGTCACTTGATATTCATGGATTGGACACTTGCAGGTCTGATTACTCATGAGTGCACCAAACATCTATGGCATGTAGCTACATGCAATTTTCCTGAATTCTGGAGTTCTGAGGGTCTGACCCAGGTGAACTAGTGAGTCACTGAGCCTGTGAGCAAACTTCACAGATTGTCCAGGATTCATCTGTCCACTGGCTTAATTTTCTACTCAACAGACCTTATCATTCCTTTCTCTTTAGGGACTTAGAGGGATGACTACATTTTTTTTAATCACACATTACTGTATTTTATAGGAGAATTTTTATGTTCTGGGAGTGCTTCAAATTTGGATATTTTCAATGGAATGTTGGCAAGTATTATTTTTTGTAAATGTTTTATATAATGAATGTATGTAGAACCCTGCATCTCACATGCAGAAAATGACTTGTTTTTAAACATTCACGGATCTTTTATTAAAATGGACCATATTTTAGCTTGCAAATTATAGAAAACAAAATTTAAAAATTTAAAAACCAAAAACCAAAACCAAAACCAAAATTTAAAAACCAAAAAGAATCAGATCACCTGCTCTTAATAATTAAAACAGCTATCGATAACAAATATTTAGCTTAAAAATCCCCCCCTGCCACAAATTAGTAAGGAGGGTTAAATGAGGGTGATATTTAAAAGACAAGGGCAGACTTAGGGGAGGAATAATGTAGTTCTCCAAGGTGAGTAAGAGTGCAGCAATTACTATCCCAAGACCTGAAGATGAAAGATGCAAAAAGGTAGCCAAATCTTAGAAGAAAGAAGTACTGTGAGGAGACCACTTTGAAAAGAGAAGAGACCTTAGGTTGAGGGTACAGCCATCCTGAGGCCCCAAAGAGACAGCAACGTTGACTATTCCTACTACATTTACAGCCACTTTAACTACAAAGTCACAGTACACCATGGAAAACATCAACCCTTTAGTAGGCTGGAAAGGAGTATGTCTTTTCATTATCTTTATAAAAGACCAGAGCAGACAATGAAAAGGTATTAAGTTTCTCTTTTTCTTTTTCCTTTTCAGCAGAAAGAGAAGCCCCTTCAGCCTTCTTTTGAGAAAGATAAGGACAGTCCAAGAGAATAGTGCCTGTATCAAAAGGGTCACTACAGTTCTCTTGACCAGCTGATCTGGAGTGGGCAGTTGGCCTCTGGGTTTAAGAGGAATGCTTGACTTCAGGTTCTTGCCCACTGGGATTTGACAGTCCAAATTATGATATGAATAATTTTTATTTTTACCTTGGAAAAAAAATCTTCTCCAGGCCTTTCCTGTAGAACCAACTAAGACTCAAGCTACACATCAGACTATCACCTTCATTTTCAAACCTTTGAATACATCCAGATTTGATTCAACCCTGACTTTTAGGGCAATAGTTACTTATATAGGTCACTTAGATGCCTGTATTAACCTTCCACCAGGAACACAGAACTTGCTTTAAAGTCACACTAAACTTCTGTAACAAGTCATCTCCAAACATTATTACAACGCCACTGCCTCCGTTGCATGTGGTCATCATGATCATCAATTTTACCCAGCAACTACAGAGGCAGACCCTCATAATTCCTGGGGTATGGCAGCTTGAAACTCTCAATGCTAGTTCATTTGCATTAGTGCTTAACAGCAAAAATCTTGTCTCCTGGCACCAGAAGTAAATTATTTCTGGAGTACTATACTTAGATGCTTTGAGTTTAATTACCTTGTAATTTCCAGGTCATGTTATTACCATGAAGCTACATGGTTTTGCAAATTTATTTACAGCCTATGAAAAGAAAATGACTTTGGAAATGAATGTTGCTAAATTGGTCCCTTGTAAATAGTTCTTTTGTTGTTTAGAAAACATTTGAAAGCTTTTCTACTAGAAAATGTGGGCCACTGAAATGCAAGTTCTCTAAAAGTTGAGAATAAGAATCTTGAGTTAGAGATGTGAGGTCCCTCCAAGTTGAGTCATGGGGATCTCTAAGGTGATAAGGCAGGCAGGTAGCATTTAGAAAGAAAATTATGAAGGTAAAGGGGTCAGAGATAATAAGAATGGTCATATCAGAACAAGGAGTTCTGTCAAAGTCTGAAATATTGGTAATATTTTGGATCCAAAGATCAAGGGTTTATAAATTATTAAGTATTGTTCAAAGAAACTTTACAAAAGTCTAGGATGACCTGAATATTTCACTTGGTAGACCTCATTTTATTTTGGCCACAGTATATTTATATAACACTTAAAATGAGGCACTATTGGTTTCTAGTGGGAATTGAGACTGTTTCCTCCCTTTCTCATTCCTAACCTGATTCTTACCTCTCTAGAATCAATAGCAAGTAACTTGGACTCCCATGAAGAGAACAGTTGTTGAAATTTAAGGATGTTGATTGTCAGGACTTTCGGAGGGGATCAAGGTCATGCCATGTGTGGGCACAGCCTCTCTTTGCTTTCTTCCTTGCTCCTCCAGGGAATGGCAAGAGCCTAAGGCCATTCCAGGAGGGCCTGACATTATTCTGTCTCTCCAGAGATGCTGTCTTTCCTTCTTGTAAGGTAGCTTGGAAAGAGAACCTAGGACAGCTTGTTCTAGCTCTGCTACCCCATTGTTGGTAGACATTGGACATCCCTTGTTTCACGGTGATGGAACCAGGGCCTTATGCTTGAGCACTGTAGGAAGCTGGGGGACAGTCAGAGCCATCCTCCCAACCTGCTTTATCTGAAGCTTACTTGACCTAACTGACTTTGGAGAAAGGAAGCTTTAACTGGGTCAAGCTATCATTTGACAACTCTGATGTTTAGGTGTAATGTTTAGGTTTGATGTTTAGGTTCAACCACAATGACATCTAGTTACCTAGTCACCAGTGATTGTTCCTAGGAATGGTCACAAAGATCTCATACGGAAAATGGATAACTGGCCCAATGCAGAATTTATATGTTCCTTTGTTATGAGAACAATAGGTAACACCTCAGATTTATCCCAATGTCCAACAGCCACACAATGAGGTCCATTGTGTAGGTGATGGTCAATTCCTATGGAAATATGGCTTGTTTTTCCTATATCCTCCATTCTTTCTTTTGGGAACACTTCTTGTTTCCTTTGCCTCTAACACGTGCCTTGCCCTTCTCCGTTTACTTCTCCAGCAGTGCGTACCCTACTTCCCCTACCCCCTGCTACCTCCTGCCCATTCCACATTTATTTCCTCTTTATCACTTCTTACTTTTCAGCCTCTACAGCACTGCTAACCACCCTACAAGTTTCTTTCCTCCCAAGAAACAACAGTGGAGCACTCAAATAGAACATTTAACTGCTCACTTGAGAGCTCAGATAAAGGATGTGCTAATCGTGTATAGAATGAGCAAACCATCAACCAACATTGACTATTACCCGATTGAAACAATTAAAAGGGAGTTCCCGGTCACAAATGCTAGCATTTTCCAATTTTCAATGACCTTTTAATAGTAAAAATGCTATTTTTAAAATGTCATTATGTGCTAAAAAATGTTCTTGAATGTTTTTCAAAAATGACATTATAGAATCCAAATATTGCCACATAATAATTCAAAATAAATATTTTGCACGCATTGCTGTATTTACTTTTTGTCTATATCCCATAAACAACACACATCAGTATACATATTAAATGCTGGAACCAAAAAGGCCTGACATATTCAGTAGCTTAATGTTTTATTAAAGTTAAACCAGCTGGTGGAGATTTAGTAACTGAAGCTATAGCCCAACTTGCTAAAACGTCTGTACAGTTGCACTGCACTGGAGGAACAAAAGCCAGCACGTGAATTTAGGCTATGAGCAACAGTTACCTAACTCCCATTACCCTTCAGGCTAGAATTTTATTTTGGGGGCTAAGTTTTATACATGGCTTCTTATAGATTTTGTAATTTCTGCACTTCTAAAAACTGATTTCTAATAAAAATAAGATTCTGTTCTGCTAAAGAAATATGTAAATTCATTGAATCTCTAATTTTGTAGCAGTTGTGGTTACTAAGGACCTCATACAGGGATGCCAAAGACAAATCTGAATACAGAATAATAGAAATGATGATGAGACTGTCCCTAAGGGACTGAGGAGGTAGCATCCAAGCAGTAAGAAAAGCTCTCAATATGGTGAAGGCAATACAGTCTCTTCCTTCAAGTTGAGCCCCTTTTTAAGAGAGATAGGCATCTGATCATTACATTATATAAATATAATATGTTTATATAAGGTACTATGAATTACAGAGGAGAAGCAACTAATTTTGTGTATAGTTAGTTGGACAGTAGACATGAGATGATGTTCATGGTTAATAAATGGCCTTGCAGAGGAGGTGGTATTTAGACTGAGTCTTGAAATATGGATTGGAGGCTGCCAGTTGAAGAGCAGAGACATGTGCATCATGTACAAAACAAAGGGATTTGAGAGAGTATGTACAAAGTGTTAAGATACTATATTTGAAAAGTCTTTAAACTTTGCTGATTCCTGGTCCCATCTGAAGAGCTTGTCCCATTCTCAGCCCCTGGGTGGGGCAATGCTTTTTACCTACTACCCGCTCAGCTATTACTGATTGGGCCAAAGATGAATATCTGGCTCAATGCATTAGTTGTTAAGTAACCAATCATATCGTCTCTAGAGAATTTGAAGTAACAAACCAGAGGTACTTAAGCTAAAAATTTGAGATAATGGCAGTCATATTACATGTGGCAGTGGCTATAGGCCATGTGCAGGGCCAAAAGGCAGAGAAAACCGGGCCCAGAGATAAACAGGAACTGAATAGACTCACTGAAAAAAAGTGGCAGTAAAGGAAACCACATAATACGGTTTGGTTCTGTGTCCCCACCCAAATCTTATCTCAAATAGTGATTCCCATGTGCCGAGAAAGGGATCTGGTGGGAGGTGATTGGATCGTTAAGGTGGTTTCACCCATGTTGGTCTCGTGATAGTGAGTTCTAATGAGATCTGATGGTTTAAAAGTGTTTGGCAGTTCATCCACTGTGCTCTCTCTCTCTCTCTCTCTCTCTCTCTCTCTGTCTGTCTCTCTCCTGCTCCACCACGGTAAGGCGTGCTTTTTTCCCTCTTCACCTTCCACCATGATTGTAAATTTACTGAGGCCTCCCCAGGCATGTGGAACTGTGAGTCAATTAAACCCCTTTTCTTTATAAATTACCCAGTCTCAGGTAGTTCTTTATAGGAGTGTGAAAATGGGCTAATACAGAAAATTGGTGCTAAGAGAAATGGGGCATTGCTATAGAGAGACCTGAAAATGTGGAAGCAACTTTGGAACTGGGTGATGGGCAGAAGCTGGAACAATCTGGAGGACTCAGAAGAAAACAGGAAAATATGAGAAAGTTTGTAACTTCTTAGAGATTTGTAGAACGTTTTGACCAAAATGCTGATCGTGACATGAACAATGAAGGCCAGGCTGAAATGGTCTGAGATGGAGATGAGGAACTTATTGGGAACTGGAGCAAACATCACTCTTGCTATGCTGTAGCAAAAAGAGTTTCTGGCAGCATTTTGGTCCTGCTCTAAAGATCTGTGGAACTTTGAACTTGAGAGAGATAATTTAGGGTATCTGGCAGAAGAAATGTCCAAGCAGCAAACCATTCAATATGTGACCTGGCTTTTTCTGAAAGCATACAGTCATATGCATTCACAAAGAGATGATCTGAAATTAGAACTTGTTTGAAAGGGAAGTAGAACATAAAAGTTTGAAAAATTTACACACTGATCATACAGTAGAAAAGAAAAACCCATTTTCTGGGGAGAAATTCAAGCCAGCTGCTGAAATTTGCATTAAGTAATGAAGAGCTGAATGTTAATAGCCAAGAAAATAGAGAAACTGTCTCCAGGGCATTTCAGAGTTCTTCACTGCAGCCCCTCCCATCACAGGTCCAGAGGCCTGGGAGAAAAAAATGGTTTCATGGGCTGAGGTACTGCTGTTCTGTGCAGCCTTGGGACAGAGACCAGCTCCAGCTATGGCTAAAAGGGGCCAACATACAGCTCAGGCTGTTGCTTCAGAGGGTCCAAGACCCAAGCCTTGCCAGCTTCCATGTGTTGTAGGGTCTGTGGGTACACAGAAGGCAATAGTTGAACTTTGAGAGCCTCCACCTAGACTTCAGAGAATGTATGGAAATACCTGGATGTAGAGACATAAGTCTGCTGCAAGGGTGAAGCCCTCATGGAGAACCTCTACTTAGGGCAATACAGAGGGTAAATGTGGGGTTGAAGCCCCCACACAGAGGCCCCACTGGGACACTGCCTAGTGGAGCTGTGATAAGAGGGCCACCATCCTCCAGACCCCAGAAGGGTAGAGCCACCAATGACTTGCACTGTGCACCTGGAAAAGTTGCAAGCACTCAATGCCAGCTTGTGAAAGCAACTATGGGGGCTATACCCTCAGAGCTACAGGAGCAGAGCTTCCCAATGCCTTGGGAGACCACCTCTTGCATCAGTGTGCCATGGATAGGAGACATGGAGTCAAAGGAGTTTATTTGGCACTTTAAGATTTAGTGACTGCCCTGATGGGTTTTGGACTTCCATGGGACCTCTAGCCCCTTTGTTTTGGCCAATTTCTTCTTTTTGAAGAAAAGGAGCATTTACCCAGTGTCCATATGCCCACTGTATCTAGGAAGTAACTAACTTGCTTTTGATTTTACAGGCTCATAGGTGGAAGGAACTTGTCTTTTCTCAGATGAGACTTTGGAATTGGACTTTTGGGTTAATGCTGGAATGAGTTAAGACTTTGGGGGATTGTTAAGAAGGCATGATTGTGTTTTGAAATGTGAGAAGAACATGAGATTTGGGAGGGGCCTGGGGTGGAATGATGTAGTTTGGCTCTGTGTTCCCACCAAAATTTCATCTCAAATTGTAATCACCACATGTTGAGGGAGGGGCCAGGTGGCAGGTAATAGGATCACGGGGGCAGTTTCTTCCATGCTGTTCTCATGATAGTGAGTGAGTTCTCAAGAGATACGATGGTTTATTGTCTCAGTCCCAAAACTCCTTAAGCTGATAAGCAACTTCAACAAGTCTCAGGATACACAATCGGTGTACAAAAATCACAACCATTCCTATACACCAACAATAGACAAGCAGAGAGCCAAATCATGAGTGAACTCCATTCACCATTGCTACAAAGAGAATAAAATCTTCAGCAATGCAACTTACAAGGGACGTGAAGGACCTCTTCAAGGAAAACTATAAACCACTGCTCAAGGAAATAAGAGAGGACACAAACAAATGGAAAAACATTCCATGCTCATGAATAAGAAGAATCAGTATTGTGAAAATGGCCATACTGCCCAAAGTAATTTATAGATTCAATGCTATTCTCATCAAGCTACCATTGGCTTTCTCCTTCACAGAATGAGAAAAACTACTTTAAATTTCATATGGAACCAAAAAAGAGCCCGTATAGCCAAGACAATCCTAAGCAAAAAGAACAAAGCTGGAGGCATCATGCTACCTGACTTCAAACTATACTATAAGGCTACAGTAACCAAAACAGCATGGTACTGGTACCAAAACAGATATATAGACCGATGTAACAGCATAGAGACCTCAGAAATAACACCATACATTTACAACCATCTGATCTTCGACAAACCAGACAAAAATAAACAATGGGGAAAGAATTGTCTATTTAATAAATGGTGCTGGGAAAACTAGCTAGACATATGCAGAAAACTGAAACTGGACCCCTTTCTTATATCTTATACAAAAGTTAACTGAAGACAGATTAGAGATTTAAATGTAAAACCCAAACGCATAAAAACCCTAGAAGAAAACCTAGGCAATGCCGTTCAGGACATAGGCATGGACAAAGACGTCATGACTAAAATAGCAAAAGCAATTGCAACAAAAGCCAAAATAGACAAATGGGGTCTAATCAAACTAAAGAGCCTCAGCACAGCAAAAGAAACTATCATCAGAGTGACCAGGTAACATACAGAATGTGAGAAAATTTTTGCAAGCTACTCATCTGACAAAGGTCTAACATCCAGAATCTACAAGGAACTTAAACAAATTTACAAGTAAAAACAAACCACCCCATCAAAAAGTGGGCAAAGGATATGAACAGACATTTCTCAAAAGAAGACATTTATGTGGCCAACAAATGTATGAAAAACAACTCATCACTGTTCATTAGAGAAATGCAAATCAAAACCACAATAAGATACCATCTTATGCATTAGAATGGCAATCATTAAAAAGTCAGGAAACAACAGATGCTGGAGAGAATGTGGAGAAATAGGAACGCTTTTACACTGTTGGTGGGAGAGTAAATTAGTTCAACCATTGTGCAAGATAGTGTGGTAATGCCTCAAGTATCTAGAACCAGAAATACCATTTGACCCAGGTATCCCATTACTGGGTATATACCCAAAGGATTATAAATCATTCTACTATAAAGACACATGCACATGTATGTTTATTGCAGCACTATTTACAATAGAAAAGACTTGGAACCAACCCAAATGCCCATCAATAATAGACTGGATAAAGAAAATGTGGCACATGTACACCATGGAATACTATGCAGCCATAAAAAAGAATTAGTTTATATGCTTTGCAGGGACATGGATGAAGTTGGAAGCCATCATTCTCAGCAAACTAACACAGGAACAGAAAACCAAACGCTGCATGTTCTGACTCATAAGTGGGAGTTGAACAATGAGAACACATGGACACAGGGAGGGGAACATCACATACCAGGGTCTGTCAGGGGTGGGGGCAAGGGGAGGGAGAGCATTAGGACAAATACCTAATGCATGCAGGGCTTAAAACCTAGATGATGGGTTGATAGGTGCAGCAAACCACCATGGCACATGTATACCTATGTAACAAACCTGTACGTTCTGCACATGTGTCCCAGAACTTAAAGTAAAATTTTTTTTAAAAAAAGAAAAATCCTTAAGTAAAACTGTTTGCTATGCTCTATTTTGGGGAAAAAAAAGAGATCTGATTGTTTAAAATGGTGGCAGTTTCCCCTTCTCCCTCTCTCTCTCTCTCTGCCACCATGTAAGACATGCCTTGCTTCCCTTTTGCCTTCTACCATGATTGTAAGTTCCTAAGGTCTCCCCAGCCATGTGAAATTGTGAGTAAATTAAACCTCTTTTCTTTATTATCTAGTCTCAGGTCGTTCTTTATAGCAGTAGGAAAATAGACTAATACACCACCCGTATTTTGTTTCCTGACTTTTAATGTCATATTAGTCAAAATACACTAGGCTATATTACAGCAGCAAATGATAAACTATGGCCTTTCAGACAATCAAGTGCAGTTTTAAACTAAGATTTGTTTATACAGTTTTAAGAGCCATAGCAAAGGAGGAACAGGAGGTGGAGGAGGTGTAGAAGGAAGAGGAGGATATCAGAATCCTATATGGCCTTCAAAGCCCTTTTGAGAAAAAGTTTAGCAGCCCCTGCATGATAGTAACCACTAACACCAATGTCAAAGTGGTTTTCTTCTATGTTTTCTTTCAGGAGTTTTTGGTTTCATGTCTTACATTTAAGTCTGTAATCTATTTTGAAGTAATTTTTGTGTATGGTATAAAAGAAGGGTCCAATTTCTTTTTTTTTTTTTTTGCATGGAAATACTGAATTCTCCCATCATAATTTATTGAAGAGTCTGTCTTGTCTCTATTGAGTATTTTTGTCACCTTTGTCAAAAATTAGTTGACTGTATATGTCTGAGTTTATTTCTGAGTTTACTATTCTGTCCCAATTGTCTGTGTGTCTGTTTTATGCCAGTACCATACTGTTTTGAAAACTATAGCTTTGTAATACAGCCTGAAAGCAGGCAGTGTGATACCTCCACCTTTGTTCTTCTTATTCAAGATTGCATTAGCTATTGGAGTTTTTGATAGTTCCAAATGAGTTTCAGATTGTTTTTCTATTTCTGTGAAAAATGCCATTGTAATTTGATACCAAAAGACAGGTAACAGAAGTAAAATTAAACAAGTAGGACTACATCAAACTGAAAAGTTTCTGCACAGCAAAGGAAACAACCAACAAAATAAAAAGGCAACCTACAAAATGGGAGAAAATATTTGTAAACTATATGTCTGGTAAAGGGTTAAAATAAAAAATATGTAAGTAACTAATACAACTCAATATCAAATATAATAATAAACTGATTAAAAATTGGGAAAAGGACCTGAATAGACATTTTTTCCAAAGAAGACATACAAATGACAAACAGGTATATTAAAAGATATCCAACATCACTAATCATCAGGGAAATGCAAACAAAACCACAATGGGATATTACCTCACACCCGTTGAGGATGGCAATTAACAAAAAGTTAGAAGATAACAAATGTTAGTGAGGAAGTAGAGAAAAGGAAATCTGTATACTGTTGGTGGAAATGTAAATTGATATAGCCATTATGGAAAACAGTATGGAGGTTCCTCAAAAAATTAAAAATGGAACTACTATATGATCCAACAGTCTCAGTTCTAGGTATATTCAAATGAAACAAAATCACTATTTTGAAGAGATACCTGCACTGTCATGTTCATTGCAGCATTATTCATAATAGCCAAGATATGGGATCAGCTTAAGTGTCTATTGGTAGATGACTGGATAAAGAAAATGTAAGAGAGATGTGTGTGTGTGTGTGTTTGTATGTATATACATATATGTGTGTGTGTAATGGGATATTATATTTTTAAAAGTTTTTAAAAAGAAGAAAATCTTGCCATTTGCAACAACATGGATGAGCCTGAAGGACATTATACTAAGTGAAATAAGCCAGACACAGAAAGACAAATACTGCATGATCTCACTTATATGTGAAATATGTGAAATCTGAAACAACACTGACCTCAGTAACAGAATGTAGAACAGGATGAGGGATGGGGAAGAAAGGGAGGATATTGGTCAAAGGGCACAAATATTCAGTTATAAGATAGGACACCTAATATAAACTGTGTTGACTATAGTTAATAATAATGTATTGTATACATGGAATCTGCTAAGAGAGTAGATCTCAAGTGTTCACACCACACACACACATACACACACACCCACACAGTAACAATGAGATGATGGATAAGTTAACTTGATTGTGGTAACCATTTTTCTGTGTAGACACATATCAAAACATCATGTTGTATACCCTAAATATATGCAATTTGTATATGTCAATTATACCTTAATAAAGCTGGGTGGTGGGAAACTAACCCCAAATCTCAGAAGCTTGCAGCTTATAAGAAAAAGGGTTCACTTCTCATGTATGCCATCTGCTATGTCCCCACCCAAATCTCACCTTGCATTATAATAATCCCCACATGTCAAGGGCGGGGCCAGGTGGAGATAATGGAATCATGGGGGTGGTTTCTCCCATACTGTCCTTGTGGTAGTAAGTAAGTCTCATGAGATCTGAAGATTGTATAAATGGGAGTTCCCCTGCACAAGCTCTCACTTGCCTGCTGCCATGTAAAACATGCCTTTGCTACTCCTTCACCTTCTGCCATGATTGTGAGGCCTCCCCAGCCATGTGGAACTGTGAGTAAATTAAACCTCTTTTTCTTTATAAATTACTCAGTCTCAGGTATGTCTTTATTAGCAACATGAGAACAGACAAATACACCACCTATCATCTTGGGTCTTTACTCCAAGTCTTCTTAGTCTGGAAGGAGGCTGATAGAGTAGCCACCATGCTGAACACTGTCACACATTGTGGCAAAGGAAAAGGCTCCAGAGAGTCTTGCATTAGCAATTTAATGTTCCAGCTTGGAAGCTACCACTCAAAACTCATTGGCTGGAAATAGTCACTCAGCCTTACCCAAAAAACACAAAGAGAAGGACAATCCCACTATGTACCAGGAAGGCAAAGAACCAGAGATACTTGACAAACAGCACTCACAACTAAAACAGATCTCTGAGACTTTTTTGTTATATCCACACCTGAACAAATTGAAATAAGATTCTTTTCTTTAGAATTACAAAAAGGCTTAAGTATAGAAAAATTGCTGGAGAGGGACTTCAAAATTAGACTGGAGTCAGATTATGAAGGGTCTTGTATGTTTTGCTAAAGAGTTAGTGATTTTTTCCTGTGTTCAATGGGAAGTCTTAATGGACTTAATTCAGTAGAAAAAGGGACCATAGTTCTTAACCAAGGGATCACTTGATTAGATTGTTATTTTAGAAATGTCACTCTAGCTACCATGTGGAAATACTGGATGATTTATTGAATGAACGAATGTGTTGAAATGGGAAGCCAGTTAGGAAGCTGGCATGAGTAGATGTGGATTTGAAATAAAGCAGTGTTCATGGGAATGAGCAAGACAAACTAGATTGAAAGAAAACAACATAAGAAGTACAATTTGCAGGACTTGGAGGAAGCCTGAGATTTACAGCTTAGACAACTAAGTGGGTGTTAAGACTAATCATTTTGTTAGGAATGTAGAGGAGACAATAGTTCATAGGCCTTGTCCATCATGCATGGTCTCTGAAAATTCTGAGATTAACTTTTGACCTAATACCCTGCCTACATTTCTCACTCTTTTCTTTTCTTTCTGGATTAGTAAGGAATAAACTTCAAGTCCTCTTTTTTGTTCAAATTGTGATCCTCCAGAAATTTAAGTGCCAAGTCGATAGCATTCCCAGATTTTCACTATACAAGCTGCTGTTTTGAAATGAGCTGTGGCACATGGTGGAGTCTATATCTGATTTATTTCTTCAGTCCATACTGACTACTAGGGCCTCAGGATTTTGTTATAAAATTGGGCATGTGAAAATGGAAGTTCAGGTTGCCACAGTTTAGTTCAGATCTTCTCTCTGGAATAAATTGGAGATGGAATTTAATGTTCGACATTAGTTATTTAAATAAATGAATATATATGAGACTGATATAAATACAGAATTTTTTTTAACAGATTGAACACAGTTCTTTTGCTAATGCTAAAGATACAGGTTATGTAGTGAAAGTCAGAGTCACAAATTATGGCAGAGGACAAAATTAGGGGAGATCCCAGAGTCTTGTGCAGAGATGGATGGAAATCCATTAGTCTACCATTATTGAAGCAATTTTCACAGTGCATTGAACTATGTACTACTAATGAAAGTCAAAATATTGAATACATTCTTTAATGTTACCATACATGTATGTATTATAATGTAATATTACTAAACGATATATTGTATACCTCTGTGTTTCTAGACTTTGTGGCCCCTGTTTATAAGCTATAATAATTGCAATGTCACTCAGATGTCATTTTCCTTTAACATCTGTGTGGATCTCGTTTAAGGATGGTCATTCTAGGACCCATTTCTTATATCTGTTCATAGAAAGTGAAATTCCAAAAACCATAATTCCCAGACCTTTTTGCAAACTGGCTGCTAACCAGGTTCAGCCAATGGGAGGTGATGCTGAAAAAGTGCAGGGCAGAAAGAAAGGAGCAGCCAGGATATTTCTGTTCTTCTCTCTGCCTTTCAGGCAGCATCTTGTCTGCAGCTGCATTCCCTGCATGTTCCCAGCTCCTACTGGATATACACTTCCTCTCTGTTCCTCATTTCCTCTGAACAGCCTCTCCTTTAGCTCCAGCTCCCATTGAGTAGCTACACTCCCAGGATTCCAGCTTTTGCCTGACAGTCCAAGACAAATGGTCCCTGGGCCAGCTCCTCCTCCCAGGTTTCATCTCCCTCCAAGCATCCCTAACTCCTGGGCACTGATAATGTGCCTCTTCTCTTGGTTCCCCAGTTCTAGCAGTAATAGCACCCTCTTACCATTGTTAAACTCTGAGTTGGCTTACCTTTCCCTATTCACTGTCAGCTCTTCTAACACCTCTGCGACTAGATCCCCAAATTAAACCTTTTACTGTAGTACCTTGGAAAGGATCCTCTGTATAGTCCAGAAAGATGGACTTTAGTCTTCAAGATGGCTTCAAGGGGATATTGAAAGTTATAAGGATAAGTCAGTGGCACAGACACTAAGGGACAAGATTCGGTAGTCATGCCTTGGTGGGGAAGAAAGTATGACTCTAAGAGGATCTTTTGCTGAATGGATATTTCAGAAGAAAGGTGAGACAAGGCTCTGAATGGGCTCTTTTATCTCCTCCTGCCCCATCCCCTTCTCCAGATTTTAATATTAACATTCTCAGAGCACAGTCTCAAGGAAAAATGGACAATCCATTAACAGTCCTATTCTCCACATCCTCACACCAAACATGCCCTAAGAGAAAACTTGGCTGCTTCCTCTGAGAACAACATTGAAAAAAAGAGAGACATTAATAGATTAATAAATTATTAAGCACTAAATCAGTGTTTAAACAGCATCCTTTGAAAGCAATCTTTTGATGCCTCATGTAGAATGGAAAAATGAGGTTATCTAACCAGTTAAGTTGCCTGACTATAGCATATGTCTGATTTTTTACAGACAGAAGAGAGTAACACCTTCTACTAAATTCAATGGACTTAGAACACTCAGGCAACAAGAAATCAGAACATGAACAAAAATAGTAGAGTCTACAAGTTAACCTTGTAGGCTTATGAATCTAACAGGACTGGGTTTGAATCCTAACTAAACCGCCTACTAGCTTTGTGACTTTGGGTGACTTAAACTAAATCTCTGTGCCTCATTTTTCTGAACTGTAAAATGAGGATGATAGCATCTACCTCTTTGGATAGTTACGAAGATTCAAAAAGATACCTTTTGTAAAGTATTATTAGAGTACTGTTCTCTGTTCTCCGGAAGAGCTAAGAAAGTAAAGAGTTGAAGAAACTTGAAGGCTTAGCATTAGTGACTCTTAACCACTCAAATGAGTAAGAATTACTGGAGGAGTCTGTTAAGAATGTAGGATGTTATGCTCTGCCCCCTGAAATTCTGATTCAAAAGGTCTGGAGGTGTATCCTTAAAATGTGCATTTTTAATAGATTTATACCCAAGATTTGAATGCATGTAGAACAAAGATCCCATTATGAGAAATACTGTCATTTATTACTTCATTCTTTATCTATTTGCAAAATTTCCTTTGAATTCACTATTTCCTTTACATCCATGATTTGTCTAAATTCTAATGTTTACTCAGTGCATCATCTGTACTCTGCCAGTTCTGGCAACCTGGACGTGGGTAGTGGTTAAGTCACTTACTGACCAGATAGTTTTGAATAAGTCTCTTCATTGCTTGAAACCTTAGTTTTGTCATCTAGAGTGAGATAATAATATTTGTCCTGTGTACCTCTCAGGGCTACTAAAAGGATCAGTGGAGGAAAAGGATATAAAAGCAGTTTTAAACTACAAGGCACTATACCAGTGTTAGTTATTATTATATGGGGCCTGTTTGATTACAATCTCAACTGAGGTATAAAATGGAAGAGTTTTATTTTTCTTTACCTGATGCTACCAGTGTGTTGTTGAAGCTTATCTTTATTACTATAGAGCAAGCTCTCTTAATATATCTTATTTCAATCCCATGACTTTTCAGTCATTATTGGTTATTAAATCAGTCTTGTTTTGGTCAAGTCTTAGTGTGGCCCATCTTCAATTTCACACTCAGCCCAAACTGTTTTTCTTTTCCCTTATCCAGCACAGGCTAGATTTATGGAACCAGTAGTTTAGAGGGAAGGGGGGTATCATGCCAACACCTCATCTTTTATCCCAAACCCTACTCTTCCTCCTCTTCCTTCAACAGGGAGGGAGAAAAAGTAATGTGTTCTATGTCCTTAGATCACAGCACTGTGATGCACTGGCTGTTCTTTTTGTGGGTGGTAATGGCCACTTCCTTGTGTGAACTACCCTGTGTAACATTGACTAGGTGGCTCTTTTATTTTTCTTTATTATGAAAGTTGATATTTCATGGTCTACAGAGTTGTTGTAGGCTTTTGCAGACCCCAAAAAGACAAACCAGGTGAGAAGTTCCATCCCAACCATCTTCCCTAGTATCAATTACTTTTCAATGGATTTGTCCCCATGTTCCTGCTGGTAGCACTGAGTTACATACCCTTGACTCCAGCCCATTTGCTTCACACCTAGGTGGGTCTCACACAAACCTGAGGCCCTAACTCTTATCTTTTCTCTCCACCCCAGTTCTCATGCCCTATTGATATAGGAGGTAGAAATGAATTATTTGGGCAGATAGTGAGGGCAAAAGAGACCTCAGTGGAATTTCCCTTCTAACCAAAAGCAGCCCCCCAAATTATTACTTTTCTAACAGAACAGCCTGAAAAATCAAGCTGCAAACATAAATAAGGAAGCTAGATGCTTGCATGGGGGAATGCCAGCAGCTGCACCAATAGAAAAGGGCTACCTGGTGGTCAGGCATGTCCAACATGGAGGCTTCATCTTCCCTTTTTTCGTTACCACGTGTATGGTAATAGACAAATGGACAACATGGCACAGTTCAGACAGAGAACCTGCCTGCATAATAAAAGACGGGGTGGGGGCACACAGAGATTTGTG
The DNA here is from genome assembly GCF_047675955.1 of Chlorocebus sabaeus. Classification (NCBI taxonomy): domain Eukaryota; kingdom Metazoa; phylum Chordata; class Mammalia; order Primates; family Cercopithecidae; genus Chlorocebus; species Chlorocebus sabaeus. The sequence goes on along the minus strand of NC_132925.1, from coordinate 72,544,508 downwards.
CCCTATGCAAATGACACACCTGGTCCAACCAGTTTTTCGCACCCTATGTAAATCAGAGACTGCCTCCCCACCAGCTCATCTATAAAACGCCCTGCATTTCACCATGGATCCAGCAACTCATTTCTCCAGGACCCCTCTCTGCAGTAGAGAGCTATTCTCTTTCTTTAAACCGCCCGTAACCTCACTCTTTGTGTGTTCTTGTCCTTGTTCTCCATGGCCATGAGACAATGAATCTCGGGTGTTAGTCCAGACGACAAGGCTATTTCACTATGGGCATGGATTGGATCCATTTTAGGGTCATACCACCAATCTATTCAGCAATGCCTTTTCCCCCACATTGGGAACTCAAAAGTAGGCAGCAAGTCTGACTGCTCAGTGAACAAGCAAGTGGTGAAGGATGATGGTTGTCTTTCTTTCCCGAAAATCCACTAAGCTTTCTAAAGTGATTTTCTCATCCACACCTCCCTCCCCCCCCTAGGAAGGGAAACAAAATGAGTCCCATCTCACCTTATCCCCACTCCCCAAAGAGAAGAGAGGATATGGTCAAGTGCAGTTCCATTAAACTGGCATTTCTCAGCAAATCCCATAATAGGTGAGAGTCATATGGCTGAATGTGAGAGTAACAGGGTATGTTTTGATCGCAGGTAAGGGTTACTACCAATTCCTCAAAAATTGGAAAGACCCACACAGAACCCCTTAATAGCTGTTATATGGTAATTATCAATCATAGCCTGGGTGTCTCAGGACTCCCCAGATGTAAGATTGTGGTTATCATTAGGGCTATTCACTGACATGTCTTGTCTCTTCCTTTAGGTACATGTTGGGATTGTATTTCCTTGCCCCTTTCACATTTGATATGGTCAAGAGACTTGATATGACCTAAGAAACGTGTCAGTTGTGGACTGAGAAATTTAGGACCCACTGGCCCATACTCACGTTTCTGTTTTCCTGGTCCTAGCAAGCCAGCAGTGATGTTCCTGATGGTCCAGCCGCCACCAGATTGGATTGCTGAGAATACCTTTGATGGACATGAAGCACAACATGGAGGTTTTGATCCAAGACTTTTGGAATGTCACTGCAACATAATCTAGCCTAGGCTGAATACAAAGGGATGAGTGGAAGTCAAAACACTGAAAAATAATTCTCAAAGATAATCCACCCAGTTCAGTGGAGTGAATACACAATGAGTAGGAAGAGTGTCATAAAACTGCCTAATCTTAGAAGACCTGAGAATAACTGAGAAGGGGAGCACATTACATTTGTCTAGAGAAGATAAGGAACAATCCCAATGACTACTTTTATTAGCAGTGGTCAAATTTCTCAGTTTTTTCATGACTGTGGCATGTGGTCCCATACTGTGGATACTCTGGTGATAGTAAAGTGAATGCCAGTGGAGGAGGGCTGCACGTGTTTGGAAACTCAATAACAGTTTATGTAAATATGAGCAATGGAAACAATTTACTTCCCTTATTGAAAAGTTTAGTGTTGCTTTGTTTCCTTCAACTGACAACATTTGATAAAGTTGCAGAAATGGGAAATTTCAAAATTTTAATAATTTGGAAAGACTGTTTGTTTGTTTGTTTGTTTATTTATTTATTTATTGAGGTGGAGTCTCGCTCTGTCACCCAGGCTGGAGTGCAATGGCACGGTCTCTGCTCACTGCAAATTCCGCCTCCCGGGTTCAAGCAATTCTCCTGCCTCAGCCTCCCAAGTAACTGGGATTACAGATGTGTGCCACTGCCTGGCTAATTTTTTTATTTTTAGTAGAGACAGGGTTTCACCCTGTTGGCCAGGCTGGTCTCGAACTCCTGACCTCTGGTGGTCTACTCACCTTGACCTCTCAAAGTGCTGGGATTACAGAAAGACTGTCTTTTTAAAAAGCAATAAAACTTAAGAAAAAGAAAAGACAAGCCCACGGATGAATAAAATATTTGCAGTACACATATATGATTTAAAAAAAAACTTGCCTCTACAATATACAAAGAACTCATAAAACTCAACAATAGAAAAACAAAACTCAAGCAATGGCCAATAGATCTGAATAGACGCCTCACCAACTAATACATATAGTTGGCAAATAAGCATAGAAAAAGATGATGAATATCATATGTCAGTAGAGAATTGCAAGTTAAAACAACAGTGAAATATCACTACACACCTATCAGAATGGCTAAAAAATATTGACAATACCAAATGCTGCTGAAGATATGGAACAATAGGAACTTTCATTCATTGCTAGTGGAAATAGAACATGGTACAGCCACTCCAGAACTGACAGTTTCTCACAAACATACACATAGTCTTACCATATCATCAAGCATTATGTCCACACAAAACCCGCACACGAATGTTTATAGCAGCTTTATTCATAACTGCCAAAAACTAGAGGCAACCAAGATGTTCATCAACAACTGTGGTACATCCATACAATGGAGTATATTCAGCTGTAAAAAGAAATGAGCTATGAAGTCACAAAAAAAAATGGAGAGACTTTAAATTCACACGCTAAGTATGATGGTTAATGTGGCAACTTGGCTAGGTCATGGGACCCGGGTATTTGGTCAAACATTATTCAAAATGTTTCTGTGAATGTATTTTTTTTTTTAGCTGAGATTAACATTTAGATCAGTAGACTTCGAGTAAAGCAGATTACCCTTCATAATATGGGTGGATCTCCTCCAATCAGTTGAGGGCCTTAATAGAAAAAGACTGAGGCTCCCTGATGAAGAAGGAATTTTGCCAGGCGACTGCCTTCAAAGTCGAACTGCAGCATCAGCCCTTCCCTGGATCTCCAGCCAGCCAACTTACTCTGCAGATTGTATTGTATGATTCTAACCATGTGACATTCTGGAAAAGGCAAAACAATTTGACAGTGAAAATATAAGCGGTTGCCAGGGGCTCAGGGAGGTGGGGCAAGGATGAATAGGTAGAACATAGAAACTATTTATTAGGTCACAAAACTCTTCTAAATGATACTGTAATGGTGAATACATGACATCATGCATTTGTAAAAATCCACAGAATGTACAACACAGAACCTTAATACAAACTATGGATTCCTTTCAATAATGTGTCAATATTGGTTCATATTTTTCCACATCTATGCTAGAGATAATAAAATGAGACTCAGAGAGTTGTCATGAAAATTAAATGAGAGAATATGAAAAGTTCTGGGCCTTGTGACTGGTTCAAACAATGATGTAACCATGGTTACAATGATGTAACCATGTAGATGGCGCTTGGAGAAAGAGGAGGAGAGGAAAGGAAAAAAAGAAGGAAGAAATAACCAATTTGAGGGTAGATAAAGGCTTCAGAATATTACAGGTTTTTCATATTCAATTACTGTCATTATTACCTTCAGCAGCATAAGACCCTAGATTCAAGTATAATCCTACAGGTTAGAAACAAAGGATAGAAAAAAGTAGAATCTTTAAAAAATAATTTCAAGTTACATATGAGTCATATTGAAACTCTTCCTTTTTATAGCAGAGAGGCAAAACGCCATCTAAGCTCCCAATTAAAAAAAAAAAAAAAAGTCCGAATATTTTCCAGAATAAAACGGTAAGTTTGAAGGGAAAGTGGATATTTGGTCTCAGTTTCCACCTTCACTTTCACTTTGAATAGCCTGGCAGAAAAGTTAAAATCTAATCAGGACATATTAGAGTTTGGGCATTTTTGAAAGAATTAAGATTTTAGCACTATTTTACTTAATTCTTTTACAACTTTTTTTCCTTCCTGATGTGAATGTTATGCCACATAGAAGTTGAAGAGCCAGGTAGCATGCCCCAGTTTCCACAGCAAAGGCTGAAAAACTTTAATTGTCTTAAACGAAGAGTCCTTTGCCCTGAATTTGCTGGAGAACCTCTATTTTAAGCGGCTCTTCTTATTATCCTGTCTCAGAGACTATTTTTCAAAGCCCTGATTTTGCCTGTAGGCCAAAATGTAGGAAGTCATATGATTTGGGGCTCAATCTACTGCATAAGGTCTAGTATTTAAAATGCTGGAGAAAACTTAACATTTTAATAGAGGAGACTTAGAAACATACTACCTCATTTGACTGGAGTTAGAAGTGTAGAGAATTTGTCCCAAGCCCCAAAGCTAGTTTGTGATAAGCCAGGATTTGTACCCAGATCTATGGGACTTCAGAGATCACACTGTTAATGACACTTTTCATTTCTGAGTTCTTGAACCTCAACACCCAAGTGATTGTCTTTGAGATGAATCCCATTCCAAAAGTACAATTCATGGGGGCAAAATTAACCTAAAGGGAATCCCATTCTTTGGCCAAATCCATCAAGAACTCTAAAACATATCAAATGCACAGTCCAAACACCTGAAATCCTCTTTCCTCACCTACCCTCACAGCCAACAACTGCCCTGTAACAACTGTCAGACTATACTCCCCACTCCTCCTTCATCTCAGGCCACTAGTAGATCAGCTCACTACTATAGGCCTAAATCCTTTACCTTTCCCTCCCTTCTTTCCATTTTACTCTCCATTCTCATCCCACTCTCCCAGCCCCTTTTTCTTAACTCTGCATTCCCAAAGCCCCAAGAACCTGTCTTCCGAAGTCAGAGCTTCCCTAAGCCAAAACTATCTCAGAACTTTTTATTTTAAGCAAATATGGGGAGGAGAGAAGAGTGGAGCATTCTCAAATTGTAAATGCTAATATTTTGTCTTTTTTTACACTTGCAAGATCTCCTAAGTCAGATTTTAAATCTCATTTCTGAATCTCTCATATATGGTTTCTGGTTGCTACCCTAGATTACATTGGAAGCAGCAACCCTATTTCCAACATTATCTATTCAGGCTTTGTGATAAGGCTTTGTACCCTAAGAAACCTAAGTAACCCCTGTTTTCAATATTACTCCTGGGACACTCATGGCATTTTTTTATTAGCCATTATGGCAGATTATGTTTTCCAGAAATGGCTGCAATGATCCATATCCCATCCCACATGCTCTTCTTACAGTGTGACCTTGACACTCCTCCATCAGGCATTAGGGTCAGTGTTCTCTCCCTTTGAACCTGGGCATACTTTTGTCTCTACCAACGGAATACAGGGAAAGTGGCAGTGATTTCCAAGGCTAGGACATAAAAGGCATCACAATTTCTACCTTGGTCTTGGGTCACTCACTTTGGAAAAGTTAGCGGCCATGCCTTGAGAACTCTCACACAACATGGTAGAGAGGAACTGGAGCTCCAACCAACAGCCAGCATCACATTGTCAGGCATGTAAATGAGTCACGTAGTACGTAGGTCCTTCCACCCCACTCAAGCCTTCAAATGCCTGTAGCCCTGGCCAAAATAGGACCGCAACTGTGCAAGAGACTCAACCAAGAACTGAGCAATAGAAACTGGAAGTGATAATATATCAATATTGCTGTTTTAAGCCACCAAATTGTGGGCTGATTTTTTGCAGCAATACATCAATAAACTAGCCATTATAACTTAATCTTAAATTGATCCCAGCATTACATCAATCCAGACGAATTTTGATGTATGTTTCAGGGAAGGAACTGTTTCAAAAAAATTAAGGCCAGAATGGAGGTGCGGTGGGATTCTCTTATTGCCCCAAAGAAATAGGGAGCACTGGGACCAGAGAAAATGCCCTCAAAAGATGAGTGAATTCAGAAAATAGACTACTTTTACTTTTCAGCCTTTTCTGAGACCCTGAATTGATATAGTTGCTGTGGCCAAATCCTAATTCTCTGGATGAGAAAGAATATTTGATCACGGGGTGAGAATTTAAATCTTTCTCATTAAAGCCCCAAATGAACTCTGTATCATTCAGGATCATAACATTCACAGTCTCTGAATTTTCTTCTGTGTCGGGGGAAAAATTCATTCCCAGGTATGAGCCAATGTGGACTTCTGAAAGCCTACTATTAAAGAATTTGAGAACCCAACAATAATCTGACGGTGACTTCAAGGTCAGGGAGGCACTGATCTTGCTTTGCAGGGACACAGGCTGGTCTGGCAACATCAACAGTCACTGAAGGAGGGCCATGGCATACCATCCAGAGGGATCAGACAGGCTATGGAAAAATGATGACATGCCAAATAAGCTTCAGTAGGAAGGGGAGGACAAGATGCCCTATATTTGTAGAGACACAATTTTCTTCTTCCTCCTCAGGACACTCCGATTCCTGCTTATTACTGCCCAGAATGTCTCATTGAACAGGAAAGGGGACCTGCTAGATATCATTGGAAGGAAAAAAATGGTGCTGGTGATTAATTTCCTAAGACTCTAACTTCTACCTGTAACTGGGGTATTTCTCCCCTTAACTTGAACACAGCAAACAGCTACTTGGGGGAAGATGCATTTTGAGATATGTTTCTGAGTCAGGCTGACCCCTCTTATCTCCAGGGAATAAAGGATCACTCAGGTTTCCTCAAGCCATGGGAGTTATTTGAAGAACAAATATGGAAATAAGCAAGATAGCATAAGAGTTATGACTGCTTCTTGACACACAAACACAGGAAACATCACATTCCCCAATTGTTTGAAATTAGATCAAATCTAGTATCACCACCCCCCGTTACCACATTGGTAGAAATCTAATCTTAGTCATTTCAGAGAAATGGATAAATAAGAACCCTGGAACCTATGGAAGTCCAGTGAGATTGGGCAAGAGATTCTGATACTTATACTTCATTGTGGATAGCAGCTAGAATGTTCCTTGACTAAATTCCCCCAAATTCATTCAGATATGCTCATGGCATCCACTCACTTTAGGATTTGGCTCCCAAAGTCACAGCATATAGTCCTCACACTCCAGACACGCACATGCCACCACTGTCATAGGGCTGCCTCTCCTAGGTGCTAAATGGAGGGATATACACCCTCCCCTCTAATCCCAATGATGGAGAGCCCCACTCTTGCTCATCACCTCCTGCCCTCAACCCCTAGAAGCCTGTCCTTTTGACGGTGGCAGCAGCTGGTAAGAGCACTCAGTACCAGATACAGATAATAAGATGGTGCCTTGTCTATGCAAAATGTGAAAACAATAATAAAACTCACAAGTCTGTTTTTTTTTTAATTATCACCTTGCAGGCAATTTTAAAATACTCATTTCTGCCCAGGGGCAGACCATTCCTACTTCTCATCCTTGGTATGGCCACTACCTTTTGAACAGTCAAGAATTATGTTCTTATGAGCCTAGAGTTGGAAAACATTCTCTCTCTCTCTCTCTCTCTCTCTCTCTCTCTCTCTCTCTTTGAGACAGAGACCCTGGAGAGCCATGGCCCAATCATGGCTCACTGTATCCTTGACCAACTGGGCGCATTTGATCCTCCCACCTCAGCCTCCAGAGTAGCTGGGACCACAGGTGCATGAAAATAAAATTTTCAACTTTTTATACATGAAGAACTTTATAACCTGGTGTCATGGAAAGAACAGCAACTATAATACCTCTGGCTTCATGGGAATAAGAACCTGAGCTTTCCAGTGAATCCTCATTATTCTTGTTGCATGGAGCTTTCCCACTTGGCTTCTTGCTTCTGACCCAATCAATGGTGGCATAGGTTCATAGGGTGCTCCAATGTTGATTTATGAGGAAGGACCCTCATTTAAGTGGAATATAGTGTTGGTAGATATAGTGAGATTTAACCTACCCAACAGAGTTTCAATTTGTTGGGTGCCTTTCAAGGTGGGCAGGTCAGGGAAAAGGATGAGGCCTGGAGTGGCACACTGCATGAGTTGTGTGAAATGCCTTTACATGTGGCTCAGATGGTTGAATAAGGCCATGTCAGGTCAGCATCCAGGGTTAAATACCTGCTACTGCCTTGGTAGGAAACTTCTTCCTGCCCCAAATTCCCTACCCAGAAGGGAAGATTAATACCTTCAAGATAAGCCCTCAGAGGATGTCTGACCAGATAACAAAAAGGAATAAGTGGCTTCCAGGATAGAGGATACTTACCTAGTTTATAGCTTAAGGTACATATCTTATTTCATAGCTATTACTAAGCTTAAGGTACCGTGTAGTAAGGAGGAAAAATGAATTTAAAGCAGTGCATCTCAAAGTGTGGTCCATGAACCAACATTATCTGCATCAAGTGTGAACTTGTTAGAAACCTTAGTTGTTTTAACCAAATGATAATTTGGAGCTGTTTATTACTGCAGCATGTGTATACTATTCTAACTGATATAACTACAGATCAAGACTTGTGACATGGACTAAAACTAATGCTTCAAGAAAATTTATAGCTCTAGATATGTATATAAGAAAAAAAGAAAGGCTGAAAATTAATGAGCTAAGCAACTAGTTAAAGGAACTAAAACCAATAACAACCACATAGACTCAAGGGAAACAGAAGAAAAAATTTTTAAAGCAAAATAAAAAACATAAAGTTTAAATAGAGATAATTCATTAAGTCAAAAGTCGGTCCTTTGAAAAGACTAGAAAAGTCAACAAACCTCTAGTGAGTCTGATCAAGAGACAAACAGGAGGCAAAATCTGAAAAAAAAAGTTATTTGGGCTAGAAAGGGGCTGTATTGATCAGGATAATGCAAACCAGACACTCGAAAAACACCTCAAATCTCAGTGGCCTAAAATATTCTTATCACAATCCAGTGCAGGTCAGTTAGCTCTACTGGGTGACTGTCATACAAATGTTGAAACAGACTGCAGAATTGTCTGTTTCACTGATAGGAACAGACAATTGCCACCAGAGCAACCAGGAACAGGGTGGATTTGAATGGTGTACCTGGACTTCTAGGATTCTAGCCCACTGGCTTTTCAGGCTTGCTCTTACCATTTTATTAGTCTGGAAATAATATGACCCCCCATATTATGTGCTTAAATTTTTTGGACCCTGCTATGGTTAGCCTTTGTGTCCCCACCCAAATCTCATCTTGAATTGTAATCCACATAATCCACATGTGTCAAAGGAGAGACCAGGTGGAGGTAAGTGAATCATGGGGGCAGTTTCACCCATGCTGTTCTCATGAAAGTGAGTGAGTTCTCACAAGATCTGATGGTTTTATAAGGGACTCTTCTCCCCTTTGCTTGGCCCTTCTCCTTTGTAGCACCTTGTGAAGAAGGTGTCTTGCTTCCCCTTCACCTTTCACCATGATTGTAAGTTTCCTGAGGTCTCCCCAGCCATGCTGAACTGTGAGTCAATTAAACCTCTTTCTTTTATAAATTACCCAGTCTCAGTCAATTCTTTATAGCAGTATGAAAACAGACTAAAACAGACCCCATGTATTGTTTCTGATAGGGCCGTGTTGTATTTGTGTAAAAAACTAAGTCACAGAACCATTTATTATATGTCACCATTTTTTAAAGCTTGAAAACAACCAAAATTAGATAATATATTGTTTAGAAACGTAAGCAAGTAGGGTAATAATATTTCACAAAAAGCAAGGGAAAAATAAACACAAAATTTAAGAGTGTGGTTAACTTGAGAGTATATTCAGGCAAATTCAGTTGTTTTAATACTGTTCTAGTTCTTGAGTCAGATAGCGTGTTTTCAGTATCCTTTTTGTTATCGTATTTTATGTCTAACTGTGTCCTATATGTTCTTCTGTATATATTAAGTACTCCCTCTAGTTACCCTCAGTTTCCACTTTGATTTTTGACCTTAGCTTCTCAATTTCTCAGCTTTACCATCTATGAAGTAGGGATCATTAGACTAGCTTCTACTTCATTCATTGGGAAAGAGTAAATGACTACAGTAGTTCCCTCGTCATCAATGGTTTTGCTTTCCATGGTTTCAGTTACCCATGGTCAACTGTGGTTCGAAATACTAAATGGAAAGTTTCAGAGATAAACAATTCATAAGTTTTAAATGGCACACTGTTCTGGGTATGGTTATAATTGTCCTGTTTTATTACTAGTTTTTGTTAATCTCTTACTGTATCGAATTTGTAAATTAAACTTTATCATAGGTATATATGGAAAAAACATAGTCTATATAAGATTTGGTACTATGTATAGTTTTGGGCATCCACTGGGAGTCTTGGAAGATATCCTCCATAGGCAAAGGGGGACTAGTGTATTTTGAGATCTTAGTGCAAAAAGTGTCCATACATTTCAATTTCTTCAGCTTCTCCAAAAAGAAGCAGGCTTAGGGCAGTGGAGAAAGGACACGATGTTGTGTTCCTGTTGCAATGTGGCTGTCTGGTTAATGATCTCATGATCCTCACACAGGATAGGCTTTCTGTCCTCTGGGTGTAGAGGTGTGACACCCCAGGCTTTGTCACATGTGACAATGTATTAAAAATGAGTTTCCCATATTTGCATAGGAGGGAACTGTGGGACAAAAGGCAAAAAAGGAAAGAAACAGAGAGAAGAAAGGAGGGAGGTAGGAACCAGGATAAGAAGAAGACCAAGACCAACTGTCTTTAATGAACCTGTTTCCTTCCTGTGAGCTCCAGTGTCCCTGTGAGAAGCTAAAGTACTTTTCACTGTCTAATTCTACTTGCTTATCCAAGAACTGGTAATTCTCTCGAGCAACAAACAGGCCCTCCATAGCAAAGACCCGAAGTCGTTAACTTGTGCCCAAGACCTGTCTCCCTACTTCTAAGAATACATTTCAGGGGTCCCAGAGAAAGAAATGATACTTTTAATATTAATACACAAAACAGGAAACAACCCCAGTGTGTATTTTCTGGATAATTCTACCCAAGAGAGTTAATGAGCAATAATAGTTTTAAAGGCTAGAGCAGTTGGGGCAATATTTATTCATCTGTCACAGCCTATGAAATACAAAGGATAAAACAAAAGGCATTACAGGTTGGGGAAAATAAACAAGCAGCCAGTGAGGCTGAGTGGAGCTTTTCAAAGAAGCTGTAAAACGTACTCTGATGCAAAAGAGGAAAATTAAAGATCAAAAGGAAATTATCATATTCAAGTGGTTCTGCAGTACACAGCCTCACCTCTCCTGGACTTTGAGGGGAAAGCCGTCAGTGGTAATAATTAAGGAAGCCTGCACTTGTTTTTTTAATAAATATTTCATGATATGTCATCTGCTTCTGAGAGGAGCCGTAACACGCCACAGCCACTGCATACTTAGCAGTTGTGGAATGACAAAAACTGAGCTAATTATGCTAAGATCATACAAATTTAGAAGCGAAGACAGTGAAAGCTGACAGGCCATGTCAAGGGCTATGAATTTGGGTTATACACAGAACTCCAGGAGTTAGCAGTGTCAGCTTGTTATGTGCCAGGCACCCCTGCAAGTCTTACTCACTGGGGCACCCTTGCAAAGAGTTCTAAAAAACACTTTTTGGCAAGAACAGCACTTCAGAGGCTTTCAGATGTGAGTAGACCAAAACCAGAAGAGCCTGCATTCCGCCTTTCCCAATGGCAGAGAGACCTTAAGACTCAGACTGCAAATAATCCTGCCTGTTTTGACCTCTTTAAGTAAGGAAAATTTCTTAATCTCTTTGAAGTTCTGTTTCATTATTCATTAATTTCCCAAATATATGTTGAGCACTTACTCAGTGTCAGGCACTGGCACTAGACAGTGGTAGCATAGCTCTGAATCAGACAGGCATGTGTGCCCTGGTGGCGGTTTCATTCTAGAGGGAAAGACTGATAAGAAACAAGTGAAATATGCAATGATGCATGTTAAGAAGAAAGGTAAATCAGGGACGGGGGATCAGAAGTGTTGGAGTTGAGTGATTGGGAATTTTTTGTTGTTGTTGTTGAGACACTCACTGAGAACGTTGTAGATGAGGCTGAAGGAAGTAAGGGAAAGAGCTGAGAGGATATCTGAGAGCTGAGAACCCCAGGCAGAGCAGCAGCAAGCACAAAAGCTCTGTGCTCATTGTGTCAGAGAAGCAGTCAGGCTGTAAGAAGGCCGGGAGAAGAGTCAAGTAGGGTGAGGTTAACAGGAAATGAGGTCAGAGAGGCCATGAGGAGTTGGCAGATCACAAAGTCTTCACAGTTAATTGTAAGGACTTGGATTTTATGCTGATGAGATAAGCAACCATCAGAGGGTGTAAAGCAGAGGGACACTGATATGGCTTGGCTCTGTATCCCCACCCAGATCGCATGTTGAATTGTAATCCCCAGTGTTGGGGGAGGGACCTGTTGGGAGGTGATTGGATCATGGGGTGGTTTCTAATGGCTTAGCACGATCTTCCTAGTGCTGTCTCGAGTGAGTTCTCACAAGACCTGGTTGTTTAAAAGTGTGTAGACTTCCCCTTTCACTCTCTCTCTCTCTCGGCCATGTGAAGATGTGTTTGCCTTTGCCTTCCGCTATGATTGTAAGTTTCTTGTGGCTTCCCCAGCCATTCTTCCTGTTTTAGTCAGTGTTCTCTAGAGGGACAGAACTAATAGGATAGATGTATAGATGTACATATGAAGGAAAGTTTATCAGCAGAATTGACTTACACAATCACAAGTTGAAGTCCCGCAATAGGGATTCTGCAAGCTGAGGAGCCAGAAAGCTGGTCCAAGTCCCAAAATCTCAAAAGTAGAGAATCCAATACTGCAGCCTTCAGTCTGTGGCCAAAGGCCAGGGAAATCCTGGCAAACCACTGGTGTAAGTCCAAGAGTCCAAAGGCTGAAGAACTTGGTGTCTGATGTTCAAAGGTAAGAAGCATCAGCATGGGAGGAAGATGGAGGCCAAAAGATTTAGCCAATCTGTCTTTCCACGTTCTTCTGCCTGCTTTTATTCTAGCCATGCTGGCAGCTGATTAGATTGTGGCCACCCAGATGGATTGAAGGTGGGTCTGCCTTTCCCAGCCCACTGACTAAAATGTTAATCTCCTTTGGCAACACCCTCACAGACAAACCTGGAACAATAATTTGCATCCTTCCATCCACTCAAGTGACTCTCAATATTAACCATCACACTTCCTGCACAGCCTGTTGAACCACGAGCCAATTAAACCTCCCAGTTTCAGGTAGTTCTTTATAGCAACGTGAGAACAGACTAATACAAACACACCAACCAACAATATTCCAGCAGCACTACTCTGGCTGTTATGTTGAGAACTGACCACAATGGGGCAAAGTCAGAAGTAGCGAGACCAGTTAGGAGGCTTTCGCAATAATTCAGGTAAGAGACAATGATGGCTTAGACTAGGGAGTAGCAGTAGAAACCCAGATGAGAGGGGTTCAGAGGCAGTACTGGCAGGATTGTTTTCATGAATGTGGAATGTCAGACTAAGCAAGGGTTCAAGAGTGAATACAAGATTTTTGGCCTGAGCAATTGAAAGAACAGAGTTAACACTTTCAGAGAAGGGTTGCCTTTGTCTGTCAGCTGTAACAGAATACCTGAGACTGGGCAATCTGTAAAGGTTATAAATTTATTTCTCATGGTTCTGGAGGCTGGGAAGTTCAAGGTCAAGGGGCCCACATCTGGCAAGGGACTTACAGCATCATCCCAGTCTGGAAAGTCGAAGGGCAAGAGCACATGGGAGGTGGGGAGGAGAGGGAGCCAAACTTATCCTTTTATCAGGCACCCACTCCTCACTGCAGTGATAACACACCCTTTCCTGCAATAATGGCATTAATCCATTCATGAGGGCAGGGCCGTCATGACCTAACACCTCTTAAAGGTGCCACCTCTCAACACTGTTGTTTTGGGGAATAAGTTTCCAACACATTAATTTTGAGAAATACCATAGCAAAGGTGTAACTGGAAAAAAAACACATTTAGAGGGGGAAGAATATCAAGAGCCTGGCTTAGATCATTCTCATATGCCTGAGAATGTTCAGATATTGAGTGGGCAGTTGGGTATGTGGATCCAAAGTTTAAGAAGTAGTCTCAGCTCAATGTATTACATTGGAAGTCACCGACATCTAGCTGGTACTTAACGCCATGAGGCCAAGAAGTGAGTCTAAATGGAAAACAGTAGAGAACAACCAAAAAATGTGTCCCAGGGCATTCTAATACCTCTTCAAAATGGTGAATGATGACATCTGCAAAATGGAAGTAATAATATTGTATCTCATTGAGCTGTGAGGCCTCAAGAATGAATACATGGAAAAAGCACCAAGCTCGTATGTCCTAGCACGTAGTGTAACTAATAGGTAAATTTAAATGAAGCCAGACTACCCTGTTGAAGGTAATAATTCCTATCAACCAGGAGCAGATAGTAAGGCCTACAGGGGTTTAGGCGTTTCCTGCTTAATGTCATGGTACCAAGGAGTTTTAGAGATAAGATTTGAACCTGGGTTTTGTAACTCTAAATCAAGGATTTTGTCTTCGGTTGCCACATGGTTTCCTGTTGATGAACAAGTCACATACCTATCTTCAAGGAGCTTACACTTTAGTAGTGGGAGCGATAAGGCAGTGTATATATTTTAAAAGATTTAAGTGACAGTCTAAAATGTGAGGAGTCTTAGACCCTGTGTCCTATAAGCTCTAGTTGTGGGAACCCTTGGTCTCCTATTCATGTCCAGGCTATGAGATGTGGCCCAGTCGATCCTGCCTTCTTATGAGGTCCTCGTGGTTATTCATGGAGAGACAGTTATGAAGATTTCCCCTCTCTAATTCTTAGGCCAACTGGAATACTGGGTCTGGCATTACTCACTGTACCAGCTTGGAATTTAAGAACCATTTTAGGTGACCATCATCAACTTCTACTTAAAGACAGTGCCTGGCCAGTCAGTCCTTCATGGGAAAGCCTTAGCCTTTTTTAGCCTTTTTGAACAGTTTCTTTACATGCTGAGGGGGGAATGCCTGTGGATGAACGCTTTTCCTTTTGCTCTAGTGACAGAGTCAGGCTGGCTTTGTGTAAGCAAAGGTGGTAAAAGGAACTTGTGATTAAATGACACATTCCAAGGTCTTAAAGCTTCCTAGATCAGAACTAGAACCACATAGAAATGCCAATTTTGGGTCTGTGGCAGCATGTCATATGGCAGTTGTCTTTCACATCTTCCTCCTTTCATTATTATAATAATGTGGTAGAGGTTGTGGGGCTTGTATTCATTATCAGTATCCTCATTTTAGAGTAGAGGAAACTGAAGCTCAGAAAGATTCTACATCTGGCTTATGGCACCACAGCTAGGAAATGATGGACCAAAGATTTGAACCCAAACTTTCAGATTCCACATTATCAACTCTCATCATAGGAACATGCTATTGATTACTCTTTGGTGATTTGCTATCATTGCATAGCAAGGTAGTAACCAGACCTTCTGATTCCATGATCCCAGTATATAGTCTACATACTGCAGTGACATGCCATCTCTCATGATCAAAGTAATCTTTAAGAAGTGCTTTTCGATCAGGCATGGTGGCTCATGCCTGTAATCCCAGCACTTTGGGAGGTCAAGGTGGGCAGATCACCTGAGGTCAGGGGTTCAAGACCAGCCTGGCCAAGAGGATGAAACACCGTCCCTACTAAAAATACAAAAACTAGCCGTGTGTGGTGGTGGGTGCCTATAATGCCAACTATTCAGGAGGTTGAGGCAGGAGAATCACTTGAATCCAGGAGGGGGAAGTTGCAGTGAGCTGAGATTGCACCATTGCGCTCAAGCCTGGGCAACAGAGCGAGTCTCTTTCAAAAAAACAGAAGAAAGAAAAGAAGGGCTTTTTATTATTTTTCTAGTAACCTTCCTAGGGTGTGATTTATAATGGATTCACACAGTCCTAAAATTTTCTCTACAGCAAGAAACATAATTTTGATGTTCTATTTTAGAAATGCTGGTTTTCAGTGGCCATAGACATTCTCCAACATCCAGAAACACTTATCTACATGATCCCACAGTATCTTTCTCAAAAGGATTGATCAACTCATGGGTTTTCCTTTTCACCAAATTGAATCGGCTGTTGATTTGGCATTATTAAATGCCAGTTAAGTGCCTACACATGTAATGTCTACATCTGTAATCCACCCCAGATAAAAGTTCTCAAATGTCAGTAGTCACCCACATGCTCTTCAAAACCCCAAATCCACACTGGTCCCACACTTTCATGACTGCCTTTTTCACTCCCCACGTAAACATTCATTGTTTTCTAAATGTCCTTGTTATGCCAGCCAAAAATAAGTATCCACTCACAGCAACCCACTCAGAAAAAGTTTTCACTTCAATTCTTTTTCCAAATGTTCAAAGGGGGGATGGATATCACAGAATTTGAGACCCAACAACTGATTTTGATAAGGTCTATTGGATTTATGTTTTTCTCCCATATAATTGGCTAAGAAAGAAATATAAGCATTTCCCTAACTAAAAACCAAGGCAAGATCACTTAGATCATACCAAGTACAGTTTGTTCTATAGACAGAAAACCTGCCTGGGCTCTGTGGAAGTTGATTTTTTTTTTTTTTTTTTTTTAGAAATTGATAGAGGATTTGCAATCCCCATATCCTGCTGGTCACTTCTCTAATATGCTTTAAGGACAGGAGAGAAAATCAGCATCCCCTCAATTAGTTCTTTCCTGGTAATATCTTATCACTGTACAAATGGGCCAGAAAGTGACTTTGAGCTGAAAACCTGGAGCCCTACAAAGACACAACAGTACTATTTAATGTCTGCCAATTAACCACCAAGCCTTGGAATCATCCAACTAATGAGACAAAGAAATAGCATGGCACTGAGAATGCTGTTGGACTTGCTGGTGAATATCCTTCCTGCTCATTTGTAGTGGAAAAAGCAGGGGACAGGCATTAAAATTACCTCTGTAGGTCATTTTATCTGCGAAAAAAGTGCATTTGTGGGAGCAAGGAAGAGCAATGTTCCCTCTGCCTGCCAAACTCCCATCACACCAGCAAGCCAAGCACTGCTGATGCCCAGTGTCACAGACACTGCAAGCACCTGCGATAACTTTTCTTCCCTATTGATTCTGCCTCTTTCCTTCCTTGCCTGTGTTCTGGGGCAAACATTAGCAGTTAAACTTATCTAGCTATTAAAATACTCATTGTATGTTTTAAGAAGATTATTTATGGGATGGAAAAATATTTATAACAAATAATTAGTGAAAACAGGTTTCAAAAAAAGTAGGTAATGCACGATCCCAGTTTTATTGTTGAAAAGAAAGAATGTCTAGAAGAATATCAAAACATTAACATGGATCTAATGAGACATTATGCAACCAGCAGTGATTTTAACATGCTTTTTTTTTTTTTGGTTTTAACTAAATCTTTCTCAATTTTACGAAAAAAACATTTGGTACTTAAAAATTACACATTATCAGGCCATTGCCATCAATTTAACAAACATTGGTTGCCTACATACTGTGGGACCTTGTAGTGCATGCTAAAATAATATGAAAGGAAAGAGGGTTCCTGGTCTTCCATAGATTTACAGTCTAGTTAGTTGGCCAGAAGACAAATAACATAGAGGTAATCTAAATATGATGAAAGATACTTCTAATTTTTAAATAAACATAAACATAGAATACTTTTAGCTATACAGAAAAAATTGAGCAGACAGAACAGAGATTTCCTATATGCTTCATACCCAGTTTCCTCTATTACCATCTATGTTAATAGAGCACATTTGTCACAATTAATGAACTAATATCAATACATCACTATGAACTAATTCCCATCCTTTATTTAGATCTTCTTAGTTTTTCCTCTAATGCCCTTTTTCTGTTCCAGGATCCCATCCAGGATACCACATTGCATTTAGTTGTCATATCTTCTTAGGCTTCTCTAGGTTGTGACAATTTCTTAGACTTCTCTTGTATTTGATAATCTTGCTAAATTTAAGGAGTACTTGTGAGGTATTTTGCAGAGTGTTTCTCAATGGGTGATATGGTTTGGCTCTGTGTCCCCACCCAAATCTCATCTCAAATTGTAATCCCCATATATGGAGAAAGGGACCTGGTGGGAGGTGATTGGATCGTGGGGACAGTTTCCCCCATACTGTTATGCGATAGTGAGTTCTCATGACAGCCGATGGTTTTGTAAGTGGTGGTTTTGCCTGCTCTCTTTTTCTCCTGCTGCCTTGTGAAGAAGGTGCCCTGCTTTCCTTTCACCTTTCACCAAGATTGTAAGTTTCCTGAGGCCTCCCCAGCCATACAGCACTCTGAGTCAATTAAACCTCTTTATTAATTAATCAGTCTCAGGGAAGTTCTTTATAGCAGTGTGAAAACAGACTAATACGATTTGGAATTTGTCTGATATTTGTCTCATGATTAGACTGGAGTTACTGTTTTTTTAAGAGGAAGATTACATAGACAATTTTTCACCATATGATAGGCCACTTTCATCATATCATATCAAGGATGCATGTTTTCAACATGTCTTAATCATTGTTGTTATTAACCTTTGTCACCTGGCTGGTTGAGTTATTGTTTGTCAGTTTTCTCCAATGTAAAGTTACTATTTTCCCCCTATCCATACTGTAAATGCTCTTTGGAAGGAAGTCACTATGCATAGCTCATACCTAAGAAGTGAGGAGTGGTACTGCACCTTTTTAAGGGCACAGCATGCATATAAATTATTTGGAATTCTTCTCAGGGGAGGTTTTGCTTCTCTACATGTATTTGTCTATTCAATTATTTATATATACTAGTATGGACTCATGGATGTTTATTTTCTACTGTGAGTCATAATCCAATACTACTTTATTTACTTTGTTGCTGAAATTTTCTCAGCTTTGGCCACTGGGAGCTTTTTCACTGCCCCTGTGACATGCCCCCAGTGTTGTGGTATGTGTGTGTGTGTGGGGGGGGGGGGGGAGGTATGTGTGTGTTTTAGCACTTCCTTATTTTTTGGTAGTACAACATGCTCCAGGCTTATCTTGTGTATTTTCTGCCTCAGTTCTAAAGCCAGCCATTTTTCCGAGGATCCCTGGTTCCCTTTGCTGGAGAATCATATTAGAAACCAAGACTTGGGCCCTAGGTGTGCTCACTGTTACTGAGGTATCATTGTTTTTAGGCTGTCTCAACTAACAAAGTAAGGTGATATATACAGATCTACTAACTCAGCTATAAACATATACATATAAACATAAACATATAAACATATAAGTATCTACATGTAACTCTCTATATCTATACTAGGCTAAACATACATTCATACTGCTGCTGCTGAGTCTAATTCATTACCACATGGATCATTCTAGACCTTTCCCCTTGTTTATTTGTAACCTCCCACTCTAATAGCAAGAAACCAACAAAATCATCAGAACCTCTGGAAATAGGGTCAACATCTCAACATGTTTCAAAGCTCCCACTTATTCTAATATGCTGTCAGAATTGAGAGCCAATGACCTCGTCAGATTATTACAGTCCTCATTCCTACTTCTCCCATTCCTAGGTCTTGTCCTCAAGAAGTGTTTGAAAATATCTGTTGCTTGAATGAAGTTGAGGCTGAGGTTTGAGGTCATGTGGACATGCTATGGACATGGAAAGGAAGGAAGGGAAGAATTTGAGGGTTAGGAGCAGAAGATACTGCTAGAAAAAGAAGAGACAATCAAAAAAGTTGGACAAAAGAAGAGAGGTGAAGCCACTGTCTTCATGTGCATGAACTAAATGCATATAAAGGCCTTTGCTCAACATTTTTCCATCTACACAGAAGCAAGAGGAGAAAACGCAGGCTAAAATTCCAGCAAGTATGCTTAGCTATAAAGAATAATTTCTTCACTGTAAAGATGTAAAAATAGAGAACAGTCTGTGAAACACTAGCCCCTGTGAATCTATTAAAAACTCCTGCAGACATTGAGACTGAATTAGGTCAGCTGAAAAATGCAGTTTAGAAAGGGAGTTAAAACTGTTAAGAGAATGTTTTTCAGTCTTTCTTCTTCCAGAAAGCACTTAATACCCTACTGGATCAAGACCCCCTATTCTGGTTTGAATGTATCTTCAAAGTTCACTTGTTGGAAGCTTAATTCCCAATGCAACAGTGTTGGGAGGTGGGGCCTAATAAGAGGGGATTAGGTCATGAGGGCCCCGCCTTCAAGAATGGATTATGTTGTTATCTTAGGAGTGGGTTATTTATTAAGAGAGTGGGTTCTTGATAAAAGGATGTGTTTGCCTCTCCCTTTCTCTTATGCCCCCTCAAACTCTGTTGCCCATCTATATCCTCCATGGGATGATGCAGCAAGAAGGCCTTTTCTAGATACAGGCCTCTCAACCTTTGACCTCCCAGCTTCTAGAACTGTAAGAAACAAATCTCTGTTCTTTGTAAATTACCCAGTCTGTCGTATTCTGTTATAGCAACACAGAACAGACTAAGCCTTCTCCCATCCCAGCAACATGGTTATTTACTTACAGGTAAGATGGGCGGGTGACATCAAATCCCTGCCGAGCTTTACCCCTTTCTCTCCCACTCATCTACACATGCCTGTGAGCCTCACTGTGTCCCCTTATTCTCCCAGGAGAATGCAGTGCACTGCCTAGCGCGGGATGGGCTCAGTTGGACATCTGTCTCAAATGCAGCATCTTATGTCACTCTTTCCCTTTCCTCTGCAGCCCTACTGATCTTCTTTCACTTCTCCAAATATGTGCTCTTTCTCACCATGAGATCTTTGCACAAGCAGTTTCTTGCTTCTCCTTTATCTAGTTTTCTTCCCAGCTGTTCAATCTCGGCCCCAACATTACTTCCTCAGAGAAGCCCTCCCTGACTACATTGACTAAGTCAGTCTCCATTGTCTTATGGCTTCACAGAACCATGTCCCTATCCTGCAGAGCCTATAGATATACAATTGCTAGTTTTAGTCTTTGATTAGTATCTGTCTCTCCTTCCAGATTGTAAGCTCCTCTACCAAACTATAAAGGCATTGTTCTGGTTATTTATTGCTGCCTAACAAATCACCATAAAATGCAATGGCTTAAAACAACCACCACCACCTTAATTTTGCACATGAATCTGCAGTTTGGGCAGGAGTTGGTGGGGACAGCTCATCTCTGCTCCATGTGTCTTCAGCTCCACTGGAGCTGGAGGTTGCACTCTGAGATGACTCCCGCACAAGGCTGGTAGGGAGTTTTGACTATCATTTCATCTGCACGTGGTGGCCTCTCCACTGGATTTCAAGAGTAAGCATCCCAAGAAAAGGAAAGTAGAGGTTGCAAGTTTCCTAAGGCTTGAGACTAGAAATTGACACATTACTGCCATATTCTACTGGTCACCAGTGAAAAACTCAGATTCAGAGAGAGGAGACACAGAGCCCCCCTTTCCCTCAATGCAAGGAGTGTAAAAGAATTTGGGGGCCATATTTTAAAAATACACAAGCATGATTTTTGTCTAGGCTTCTGTCTCATTCTCTCCTGAACATTTGGCACAAAGTCTGGAACAGAAGAGATACCAAACTGAATGAAGAAATACATGAGTGGTGCTCTTTGTGTACCAGAGAATCTGTGGTTGGCCAGGATAATTTTGAACTGACCCAAGCTTTGTGAGTATCTGAACTTTGCCTACAAGCCAGCCTGTTACACCAAACCAATACCTGGGAACCTCACTTAGGAGGAGGCCAGTTTATTCAAGTGCACTCCTCGATTCCTGACTCTTTTTTCTATAGTTGTGAGGGAAGATGGCAAACAAGTCATTCTCACAATTAGCAAAAATGGCAATTACAGACACTTGCCTGAAAACACAGTGTACTTTAAATTAGTTACACATGACTAATGCAAGTAATACCCACCCACAGTTGACATTCAACACCACCCACAGCAGAGCTTGCAGCCGCTAATCTAAAACCACTGGGGAAATTAGGCTTGCATAAAGCTAGCCTGGGAAGAATCTACTCAGTTATGAATCCTGAAAGCAGCTTCATTCATTCATTCATTCCAACCCAGCTTTCTCCTCCACTCATTGGCCTGATTATAATGGAAAACCCTCAGTGAGCTCCTACTATGCATCAGGCACCATCTTAAATGCTTTGCCAACATTGACTCAATTCATCCTCACAACAACCCATGAGCTTGTTTCTTTTTTTATCATCTCTCTGGTGGCAGATAGACACGAAGATGACCCCATGATGCCCACCTCCTGGTATTCATGCCTTCATGTGATCCTCCCCTTTAGTGTAGGCAGAATCTGTGACAAAGGGAATGGGGTATGTTTGTTCACATTGTGCTTTTCATATGCTGAAGTTTCTCTCTTTCTGTCTCCATAGTCGGCTTTGAAGAAAAAGTTAGCTGCTATGAGTCCCACAGCCAAAAAAAAAAAAAAAAGAAATTTGCCAACAACCTGAGTGAGTTGGAAGTGGGCTCTCCCCAGTTGAGCCTCCAGATGAGAAACAAACCATAGTTCACACCTTGACAGCAGCCTTGCAGGGGACCCAGCTAGGCACCAGACTCCTGGCCCATAGAAACTGTGAGATAATAAATGTGGTTGCTCTAAGCTACTAAGTTGTGTTACTTTGTGATGCAGCAATAGCTAATGAACACCCATTTTACAAGGAGGACACATGGGATATTAACCATGCTGCTGAGGTGATCCCTGGGATTTAAATTGGCTCTTCCAATAATAATAAGAGCTACTATTTCTGAGCCCTTACAACAAGCCAGGCATTTTGCCAGGTGCTTCACCCATGTTATTTCCTTTACTTCTCACAAAAATGTTGTGCAATAGGCACTACTCTCATTTTACTTTATAGCTAAGTAAACTGAAATCACAAAGGTTATTTGACCAAACTTACAGATCTTTAGTGTTGAAACCAAGATATGAACCCAGGCAGCTTGACTCCAGAGCTTATTATTTACTCTTAACTCTGTATTCTTTTGCTTCCTGGAACAATGCAACTAACTGTAGGTTTATTCTCATAAAGTGGGAAGGCTCAGGTCTCTAACCCAGGCTAGGATTCTCAGAGCTGAAGCTAGGCAAAGAAACTGAATGGAGAGGTAAAAATTGTCTTCTTAAATTGCAGATCCTAAAGGTAAGATAGTCATCAATGATGAAGCCACAGCAAACAAAAGTCTGAGCCAAATATCATAAGCATCATGAGGGCTCTGGGAGGGAGATTTAAAGTCTGAGTGAGGCAAGACCATGAAGACAGCACCCTCATCAGGAATGTAGCTGGAGAAAGCGGGGCTACAATAGCCCTTTTGTAAGTTCAACTGCCTCCCTGCAACCTCACAGGTACAGTCTTACGTTGAAAATCTAGAGAAATTCTGCAGGTAAGCTGGGCATGTCTGGGGCACCTAATCTGTTAACCAGGAGCACCTTGTTAATTATGGATCTATGAAACAGACATGAGAATATAGCACTATACACTCAGAATTGCTAGGGTGGCCTTACACCAGTTCTAGGGTAGAACCTGCCAGCATCCTATGGCCTGGTCATTTCCAAAACATTGCAGGACAGCTAGGAGAGAAGGCCAGGTGGAAATGGGATCTAGGGGCTGCTGTAACTTGATTTAGCTTGGTCTAGATTCTGTCTGTTCTGACGATGTAATAGGCTCCAAAGATGAGTGACACAGTCCCTGCCCTTGAGAAACTCACATTTGAGTAGAACACATACAGGTCAGCAAACCACTAGGAAACCAGAAAGTTTCTATTAGGTAGAGCAGAGGTCCACATGAAATGTGATGGGAGAAACTAACTCCAAATAGCAGAACTGGAGGAGGATGCATGAAGGTAGCATTCTGTATGATTCTGGAAAAGTGGTTAAGTATTAAATAGGTAGAAGCAAAGAGAAAGGTTGTGTACTGAAGGATATAGAGGTAAGAGATAGCAACAGTACTCATAGAGCAACAAGAAATAAGTTTGGCCACAGTGTGAGAAGACAGGTAAACTAAGTAATGGGTTACAAAGGGAAAAAATAGGCTGGGGCCAGATGTTCTAGAATTTGAAATGCAAAAAAAAAAAAAAAAAAAAAAAAGGGACATTAGATCATTATTATATAGTATGAGGAGTTCTAGAATATTTGAAAAGGAAAGTATTTAAACTTGCCTGACATTTAGGGAAACATCATGTCTCCCTCGTTTAATACAGTCCTGAATGAAAAGGGCATTGTTTCTTAGAAAATTTCTAAGGAACACTGATCACATGCAAGTTTCCATAAGCCAAAGAGTCCTCTTATAAAATACGCATCAAAAACGTGTATATTCCTTGAAGATCTGCAATGCATGTTAAGATATTAGAACAGCTTGGATGTCCTGCAGTAGAAAAACCTATTTAACTCTGTTTCACCCAGTGTTTTCCCAACTATTTAATTATAAATTTCTTTCTATGACCAAACACATCTTACTATCTCTTGAAACTGTAGGACATGTTACTGCAAGGGATGCATGCTCTGTCTTCTCCAGTTTTTCTACCAAAGAGCTTCTTGAGGTAATTCCCAAGTTCTTACTCCTTCTTACAAGAAGGTTGAAAGGATGATATCTTTTTCGTGTTTAATGAGTGAGTTTGGCTAAAAGGGATGAACTGAGGATGACTCTACTAAGTGCCCTGACATCTAAGAAAATATTGAGTCAGTCTTTTCTGCTTCAAAGAACAGGAAACTTACAGGTTTCACTGTTGTCCTAGCTATTCTAAGGTCCCAGATGGACTTGTCTCAATACAAGTATCAGAGCATATTCCACATTAATTACAAGTGTCCATTAGAAGGCCCAGGAGTGGCTTTTCAGGCAAGTAAATGGGGCCAGAACAGATCTATGAAAGCACAGGGCCTGATATAAATCAGACCAAAACTACCAAGGGGTCTTCATTGGGATCAGGAGCATGATTCAGCCATAAAATGATTCATAGCTTCTTCTTCCATATAAACATTTTGTGCCTCATGGAAGGATTCTTTACCATCTATTCCAGGCAACAGACCTAAAGATACAGCCCAGAAAGGGAGCATAATTCGGCTATAAAAATGTTGTAATAAGTGATTTTATATAACTGAAATGCCAGTTCCTTTACTACTTCCTCCCACTCACTTTACAACCAGTTAATATTTTTCTGAACTTTTGTGTTGTATTCCACTCAGCTGCCTCTGCAATCGTTTTTGCCTATTTTTCTGCCAGAGCCACAAGAATAAAGCTGTCAGATGGTCTGTAAAGCCATTTTTCTTGTCTGGCAAATTGTCTAGAAGCAACCAGAACCTCCTACCTGCTCTACTATGTACGATAAGAAGCCTGTCTTAACAAAATAGAATTTAAATATTCTTTTGACCCATGTTATCTATAGGCATATATAATGAAATAAGTGAAAATACATTTCACTGGCTTTTTTTTTTTACCTTGCTCCAATGGGATTGAGGTAGATATTCCTGTTAAGCAACTTTGGTGTTGACATGCTTAGAGAAATGTTATATAGCTCTCCAACAGGAATATCAAGATATTTGAACAGCAATAATAAATGTGGCTGCTCCTAGGGGAAGAAGGATACAGCAAGAAAGTGCCCCAGAAGAAGAAGATTAAGAACTGAAGTGAGCTAATGGTATACAGTGGTTAGGATTTGAATGTGATGAGGATTTATAGTTTCAATTAGTCCCGGAGAACAATTTTAGAAAGTTATTAGCAAGCGACTGGCATTAGCAAAGATGGCTCATTTGTGTATTGCCCAAGATTAGCTGGGTCTTTTAGTTGTTTACAAACACGCATACTGGCTTGTATTGAATGTGTAGAAGTGACTGCAACATTACATATTCAGAGCTCTTTAGCAGAAATGAAGCCTAGAGCATTGGTTTCTTACTACTCCTGTGTGGGCAAAGCAAAACTCAATTTGCACCATTTTCTTTAGTTCACAAAAGAAGGTAAGTTTCCCCACCTGTTCTAATCTCTGACATGCTATTTCAAATGAATAGTTTTCCCATTCAACAAACTCCTTCATATTTAAAATTCTTAAATGCCTCAAATACTCCATGTTGTGTTGCCTAGAATACAAACTAATTTTTTAAATCTCCCTACTGGATTGTTTTCCACTGAAACCCATAAATCTTTACATTGGACTGTGCATATTTTTCTCTTTTAAAGCCTTTGGGGCGTTATTCATACAGGACAAAAATTCTCAAATAGATTAGAATCCTGGTTGAGGCATCTGCAAACACAACAAAAAGCACTCAGTCTCAGGGAGTTGAAAGCTGTGCCTGGTTTTGTTCGTCAAAAGCCATGGAAGGTATTACATCACCTTGAGCCAGCAGACCTTGACCTTAGCCTCCCACTGAGCAATGAGACAGTTTCCCCAGGCCCTGAATGTGGGAAATACAAAGGAACCCTTCCCACACACAGTGACATTAGGATTCCTCATGGGATGACAAGGCCTTGCTCCAGGGATGATATTTCCCGCTATAGGAGAACATCTACTGCCTTTGATGAGCTGAGTCTACAGGGCTATTGAAGGTATGGTTCTTTGACCTCAAAAATTCAAGTGCCTAAAAAATATCCATTTCTTTATTTTCTCTATTTTGTAACCTAACTAAAGATATTCCTTATTTGAAAAACATACACTTTAAATAGAAATATATATTTTCCGAAATCTGATTAATGTGTCTAAATCTTTGTTTCTTCAGCTGAGAAAAACTAGTGTGTGACATGGAATCTGGGAGGCTTATCTGACAGAAAACAGGGCCAGAGACTGTCCACATTGGCCAGTCCTATTCCATTGTGGACTTTTGAGCCTGAGCATCCTTCTATTATACTTCTTTGTCAATAAATGCACTACTATGCACCCATTACCTTCTGGGTTCTTATCTTCTTGTTTCCTAACCCTCCTATACATAAATAAATTTAATAGACCCAAGTATTTACACAGGTACGAGAAGCTGAGATCCCAAGAGGATTTTGTTTTAGTCCTAAAATCCTAAGGCAAAGAGACACCAAGGATCCAGCTCTCTTTGTGAGATGAGGAAGAAGATAACTCAAACATGCTAATATCTCTAAAACTTTATCCTGCCTTTAGTCTGTTGCAGGTATAAAGAGTTCAGAGTTCTACTGTTCATTTTTTCCCTTCCTATCTAGAAAATGAATGTCTTTCTCTCAGTTTTGATTATCTTTGGACTTGCTGGGGGAGGTGGGAATTTGAACATGTGGGACTAGATTCTAGAACCATGGGGAGATAAGGACATGGTTTTGGTAGTGGTTATGAGTACGGAGCTATGATGTCAACTCCAGCTTTAAGGATTATGGCCTGGACATTGACCAATCAGATAGGCACCCACGAAATGAGTGCTGACTGATACAGAAATGATATTGCTGTACTGCTAAATACTGGTAGACTATTAGCGACTATTAGCTCAGAAATATTATACATGTTGGGTGATTTGATTGAGCTAATTGGAATAGCAATCTATAACCAAGCCAGGAAAGATACTGAAAAAATATGCCTCTCCCCAAGTCAGAGATATTAACAGCAATATAAAATAATACATATTGTATGTGCATTTGTATGAATATTATGTATATACTCATACACAAGTAAATATATACTCATACAAAAACAAATAAAAGGCCAGGTGCAGTGGCTCATGCCTGTAATCCCAGCACCTTGGGAGGCTGAGGTGGAGGACTGCTTGAGCCCAGGATTTCGAGACCAGTGTGGGCAACACAGTAAGACCTCATATCTACAAATAAAAACATTAGCTGGGCATGGTAGCATGTACTTGTGGTCCCAGCTACTGGTCCCATCTGAGGTGGGAGGATCACTTGAGCCTGGGAGGTTGAAGCTGTAGTGAGCTATGATTGCACTGCTGCACTCCAGCCTGAGTGACAGAGCAAGACTTCATCTCAAAAAAAATCCCAAATATATGTATACATGTATATATATGTACACACACACACACACACACACACATACACACACACCCCTGTATCCATCCAAAGGTAAATAACAAATAATACGTTGACATGGCAATTTTAAATCTACGCTTCAGAGATATGTCAACCAAAAAGAGAGGGAGTTAAGGTTTTGATCCACCAACTCCAGTCAGCTACTAATAGAAAGTTGCTCTGGGAACATTAATTCTCTGGCACTTGCATCCTGTCCCATGAATGTGCAAGTGAATGGGCTCCCTTGACCAGAGAAAGCCCTTAGGCAAACAGACACAGTAGCTCACAGTTGGAAGCCTTTGGGTCTCTTGGCATGGAAATGGAGAGTGCTTAGGAAATATGGGCAGGCCAACACTGTCAGTGTCTGCTGCAGGAGCCAGCTGCTCCAGGCTGTCTGCCCCAATTCAAGACCAATGGATGGAAGGAGACCCTCCCTTTCTAATAATTCTAATTAGTCTGACCAAAGTTCTGGAATGTAAATCTTATAGCCTCCAGTAAGTTCCAGTTTCATTGCTGTGGTTAGTCAAGCTTGGGCCATGTGACACCAGCCAAACCACATGAGTAATTTTTTGTACATTCAAAATAGCTAGAAGAACTGTAATGTTTCCAATACAAAGAAAAGATAAATGTTCAAGGTGACTGATATCCTAGTGACCCTGATTTGATCATTAAATATTAGATACACGCATCAAAATAAAACGCATACCCCCAAAATACATACAACCATGATATATCATTTAAAATTTTAAAACATATATAAGGAAAGTAGGGAAGGCTGATATCTCTTAGAATTTCAGGTATTGGTATGTTAGGAATAGGGTAGAATCAATACAAGGCAGAAAAGATAAACCCAAGAAAATGTGACTTGCTGATGTTGCAAGTGCTGAAATATAGATACAGTTTTCTCATTGCCACTCAGCCATGAATTGAAATCTCTTGGAACACATGACTGTACCTGAATCTCTAAAAGGCCAGTGGTGGGGATCACAATGTTGTCTGGCCCTTTGTCTAATGCATTTTTTCTTTTTTTTTTTTTTTTTTGCCCTGGGTTTTGGCTGTAGTGGTTGGGAGACCTTGGAAAAAAGACATTCAGGTAAAAGGGAGCCAAAAATTAAAACACAGAGGCAAATGTCAGCCTAGTTATTGTTTCATACAATAGAAGGCTGGAGGAGTTGTAAGAAATAATTGACTTTGTCAATGGGCAGCTTAGGATGGTCAGTATAGACGACCATCTATTTTAGATTTTACAATATAAAGGCTAAAGCGATTACAGACTCAATCTCCCTAAGAAAATAAAAATAGGGAGAGAGACTTAGAACCAATGAGCATTGAAAGATGCTTGGTTATATTAGTTATATTTAAACACTATAATATTTTATGGGTTCTATGTCTGATCAATGACAGAACAGGCTATTTTATTTCATTTTAAGTTTTTTATAAGTATTACATCACTGTATAAATTAAGAACAATGCAAATTCTATGTTTGCACACCTAAGAGAAACTATATTGTTATCACAGCAAGAGAGAATTTCCCTTCCCAACAGTTTTGACAAAAGTATTGGCCCTCAGAGGCTCCAACCAGAACAGATGTCAACAGTGGTTCTGAAGTGCTCCTTTGCAGGTGGAGAGGTCAAATTGCCAGGCCATTTAGAGAAATGTTAGATGAACTTCTACTGGTATTCTCAGTCTTGCTTTGATATACGACTGCCTGGTTTTGTTTATACACAAGAGGTAGAGGAAGAAAGAATGCTACTTGACCTAAAAATTTTGCATTTGACCTGATTATATGTATCAGTGTTTGACAAATGATGCTTCCTGATGGAAAGAGCACCACTGGTTTGAGAGCTCTTGTACTGCATTGTGATACATAGAAAGAAATGTAACTCACATGTGGTTGCTAAGAATTTTTCATATGCAAACACTTCTTTTGAGGGTACTGTAACATGTGGGATCTGCAAAGAAGCTCCAAAAGGCTGAAATCTACTTTGTGTACTCTGAATTTTAATATGCAGGGAACAGCAGGCTGTCTACCCATACAAATTGGCTTTTAAAACCAAGCATTTAATCTTAAGGCAAATAATCTGTTATTTTAATAATTAATTCAACTCCTTGAAAAAGATGGTTAGAAGCCAGTTACCAAGAGATTTAAAAATAGTTATTTTATTGGGTTCAACTTTAAATGAAAGTTTAATGTTTAGAATTAGGCAAGTGAGGATATAAATGTTTGAATAATAAGTTTAGGTTATTTTGATAATAAATTCAAAAGACGATTAATGGTAAGTTTGTAGCAACTGGTGAAATAAACAAGGTCAAGAGAGGATTCAGAACAGTATATGTAGAGGACTTTTGGGGAAAATGAAGAGAGAAAAATATGGAAGGAGAGATAGTCAAGATGCAGCAATTCTTTCCCTTGGTTTTATGTCAAACTTCTTTTCTATTTTTACTAGAGTGTCATGAAACATGCAAAAGGATTTCAGAAAATAAAATTTCACAGTGAACTTTTAGTGAGAGAAGTTTTTTGTTTTTTGTTTTTTTAAATGTTTAAAATAGAAGAGGTAAAGAATATCAGTACCAGTGGAAAGGAACTAGATAGAAATTCACAAGGACTAGATTTTAGATTTAGCTCTACCAATATCTAGATAACTTTGGACAAGTCTTAACTTTATCCCAGTTTCTTTTAAAAATGAAGATGATGGACTTAACAATCCTAAATATTTCTTTGAACCTTAAATTAAGTGATTTTATGCAATAGTTTAAAAAAAGTTAATGTAAATCTTACAGCCTCTAGGAGGTTCAAGTGCAATGCTGTGATTGAATCTTAAATTATGTGATTCTAGACAACGCTTTTTTTAAGTTTAATGCATTAATGTATTAGAATTCCAACAGAAATCCTAAATCAGAGATCAGTAGCAATTGTAAGCACTGACATATATTCATATGAGAAATAAAACCAAGTTAGAAACATAATTGAACATTTTCTCAAGCTGGTTTCATGTTCTCCAACAGCCTACATAGTGAGTGACGTTATTTAATAAAAATTAAAAGGCAATAATAAACATTTTGAGTCATATTTATTTCCTTTAATAAATATAATGAGTGTTTGAAGGCAAGAAAATGGTATTTTAACTCTGCTTCCTTTTTTCCTTTTTTCTTCCACTAAAATCTATTGAATTTTCCTCTGGCTTTTTAGGGAGGCTAAAACAAACAAAATCACATCAATGTATATACAACAAGCATCTTCTTTTCATAGGACTCTTTGCCTATGCACTGATTCCTTCCCTGTAGGTTAGCAGTTCAGGGAATAGTGTTTATTTGTTAACTCCAGGTGCTAAACGGGTTCAGGCACAAAGCAGTTTATTGAAGAACCTGGATTCCATAAAAATAATCTCTGCATTTCTTTTATATAAAAGGAGATCTGGGACTAAATTCAAAATGTTTTAAGTCTATTTTAAGTAGAATGAAGTCATTGAAGATTAGAAATTGATGTTTAGGTTTCTGGTTTGTTCAAATAAATAGTGCTGCCGTTCTTGAACTGGAGGTTAGACAAGGACCAGATCTGGGAGGAAAGACGATGACTTCATCCTGTTTGTGTGCATTGGAGGTGCCTTGGAGAGGGTCAAATGGAACTGTCCTAGGAGACATAGAACGTATGAGTCTAGAACCTAGTAAAGAGGTTGTGGCTGGAGACATCAGCCTGGGAGTCACTGGCATGTCTTTCTGTTTATTAAAACGATGATCCCATGAAAAAGAGTGCCTGAGAATAAATTACTATGAGACAGACACCTCCCATGCTTTACCTCAGGTATGCACTGCAACAATTTCATGGGTAAATAAAGTTAACTTCATTTTACAAATGAAGAAACTGAGGCTCGGAGGCAAGCAGACCAGAGGTTTTCCCATGGTGAAACATCCTATACTTTTTATTAGGTCAAAATAATTACATGTGGCTCTTCCCTCCCCAACCTCCATTCTAATCAGAATAAGCAGTTGCTGGTGGAAATTGGTCAAGGAGGAGATTTTGCCTATGGTTTCTCAGAGGACCTGTGTGACTTCTACTCTAGAGGATGTATGCTATCAAATAATGAGAAGAGATCAAATTGAAGAGAAGAAAAGCCACAAGCCATCCTTTTTGCACAATCAACTATACAGTAAGACAAGTTTGATATTTGTATTATTATTTCTCATCCTTACTTGAGCCTTGCCAGCCCAAGAGTTTAATTTTCTTGCAATCCTTTTTCTATTATTATCATTCTATTTTCATTAAGTGTCTGTCGCTGGACTTCTCTGTGGTCAGAATTCCAATATCTCAGGTAATTGTCAATGCTAACTTGGACTTCAGCATTATCCCACCATCATGGGTTTTTCCTTACTGACCTGTCCAGCTCTTTTTTTTTTTTGTCATTTCAACCTTGATACTGGAAGCCAGTCACAGACACACACACATACACATACACAGCTATTCCTGGAAACACAGGGCTGAGATTGGAGTCTGCTGGGACTAGGGAGGGAGAAACTATGCAAATTAGATAACTGTAAAGCAAATACCGTAATAACTTGAAGTTCGTGCTAACACAGATTTCCAAGACCCAGACAGTCCCCATGGAAACAGGACTTTGCTGTTGCAGTTACATCAGAATTATCTTAGGTAAGTAATCAGTAATAAGACACACTTTCTTTCCTCATTGTCCTTGTCACAATGGTGAATCCTCAACTGCAAAGAGAGAACAAAAGGAGAGGGACGCTATTGATTCCTGGATGATAGGTAAAACGCCCTCTAGAAAGCCCCAACAACAATGGAGAGAGGTAACAATGGGAGTTTAAGCAATAAGGGGTTTTTTTAAAAATAGATAACAATGAATGAATACATTTATCTGCAGGCTGGTTAGTAATTTGCTAAAGAGGCTACAGTTCTGGATATCTCACTTCTATCAGTGGATATTTACTGTGCCCCAAATATCAAGACTTTATGTTAGAGCCTGGCGAGGGGCAAGTCTAAAAGTCTAAGTTCCATTGAGCTTGGAGCTTATACAATGGTGATGGGTAAGAGTGGAGTTTTTAAAACAATAATATAAAATCTTGAATACAGAATTAAGTACTGGGCATTAGAAGGGCCCAAGAAAAAAAAGGGGCTTTAAAGTGTATGCTTCACTGGTATCTTGATAAATCCACCCCTGATTTTAGAAATAGAGTGTAATAAATAATGATAAACATAAAAGCAACAATACCAGCAGCAGTAGCGGCTACTCTGTGCTCAGTGCCTAGCTCTGTGCCAAGCACTTAACATGGATTGTTCCATAAATTTGATAAGAATCTCACAACAACCCCCATGAATTATATACCATTTTTTGGTATGGAGGAAATTAAGGCTCAGTAACTTGTTAAAAGACATAAAGTGGTAGAAGTGGATTCAAAATGAGCTTTATTTTTAAAAATAATCTCTTAATCACCAAGATACAAAGTTCTCAAGAAGTTCTCAATAGAATCATTGCAACATTAAGGGAGGTACCTGAGCCAGTCTTGAGAAGTTCAGAAAAACTTTTTTCTGGGAAAGATAATACTTAAAGTAGCATTTCTCAACCTTACCACTATTGACATTTGGAGGCTGGATAATTCTTTGCTGTGGGAGCTGTCTTATGCATTGTAGAGTGTTTAGCAGCATCCCTGGCCTCTACCCCGATTAGATGTCAGTAGCACGCTCTCTTCAGTTCGGAATAACAAAAAATGTCTTCAGACATTCCTTATGTCCCCTTGTGGAGGAGGTGCAAAACCTCCCATTTGAGAACCAATAACTTAAAGAATGAGTAAGAGGTAACTACATGAGAAAGTGGCAAGTTTTGGTGGGGTGTGGGGAGGGGCAATCCAGAAAGAGGGTACAGCAAAAACAAATGGAGAGTAGTAAAAAATAGCATGACAGGCATGATAGGTACCCGTCAGGTAAGGAAAGCAGGCACCTGGATGCTACTTGAGGCTGCAGCCCATGGCAGGGGATTTGTTGGTGGCAAAGTAGGAAGGTAGCAGTTTACACAAGTCATTGTGTTACATGCTAAGGAGTTAACGTTTTATCTTATAAGAAGGAATAGCAAACATAAAACTCTCATAACACCTGATAGGGACAGGATCACAGGTACATTTTTCGATTGTTATTTTCATTCCTTTGCAGATAATGTATCTGATGGGGACAAGTCCAGTTCAGTTAAATTTGCCTTTTTCTTTACTTTTTTCTTTGTTTTTATTTTTTATTTTTTGAAACACGATCTTGCTGTACTGCCCAGCCTGGAGTGCGTGGTACAATCACAGCTCACTTCAGCCTCCACTTACAACTCCTGGACTCAAGCAATCCTCCCATCTGAGCCTCCTGAGTAGGTAGGACTATAGGCACTTGGCACCACACCTGACAAATTTTTCTTATCATAGGATCTTTCTATGTTGACCAGGCTGGTCTCAAACTTCTGGACCCAAGTGATTTTCCCACTTCTGCCTCCCAAAGTGCTAAGACTACAGTCCGGCCCTCCATGATCTCTAGATATTATCCAAAAGTCCCAGAGAAATCGGTGCATGGATGGTTTAATGACAACCCACTTTCTTCTCTGGAAGAAAGAACTCAGTACAGCCCTACCAGAAGGTGGGATGGCAATGCCATCTTCAGACTTGAGTGTTGGGGAGGCCTTTTCTGCTTTCCAATAGCAAATGTTTTACAAGAGAAATAGGGCACAGAGCAGATGAAGGCAGCCATGGAAAATCTGTATGAATTATCCACTCTGTTGATCTGTGCTTAAAATACAGAAGGGAAAGTAAAGAATCAAAAATGTGTCCATGAGCATCCCACCTGACTTACATCCAGATTGAACAATTTGAATGCTAAGAGCAGCATTTTGATAGTATGGCAGACATTGCTCATTGCCCAGTTAACCCATTCTCCCCTTCATCCTTACTAACAACATCTTGATTTTGTGCAGGCAACAATGCTCCCAGCTAAAATTACCTACTTTGCCAGACTCCTATGCAGTTAGAGGTGGCCCAGTAACCCAAGATGCATGCAGGCATTACTGGATTGGGTTTCCAAAAAAAGCTTTCAAAAGGGGCAGGCTCAACTGCATGACCCTTTGGGCTTTTGAACGTCCTTACCTGGAAATGAGACCTACAGCTAAAAATGAAACAACTCTCTTGTTATCATGAGGTGACTATCATGAAGATGAAAACTTCCACACCAAATAGGTGGAAAGAAAAGTTGGAAAGAGGTGGAGAGAATGATTCAATCTTTGATGTATCCGTGCTGCATTGCCTCCCTCAAAATGTCTCCATCGTTTTATGCAGCTGAGCAAATTCATGATCTCAAACAGCAACTCAAGCAACTCCAGGAAAGAAAAAAAAATTGACTACAGAAGGAGATATCTAAGAGAATCCTGGTGATACTTATGGTGCTACAAGAAAAAAATAATCCTCGCACCCAAGAAGAAACAATGAAACCTTATTTTTCATGTAAATTTCTACTCCTGTTTGGTTCAAGCATTTGAACTGTTGAATAAGATTTTTTTTTGAGTGCTGCTGAGGAAAGTATTATCAATCTAGAATGCACCAGAAAGAAAGCAGCAGAAAGATTACAAACAACTTTTCTAAACCCTTGTCCAATGTTTACCAGAAAGAGCAGCACGAATTAACAAACGCGGAAATTTTAGTTAAAGAAAAAAGTAACTCAACTCTGATTCCTGAGACATATAACACAGGACGTCTATCAACCCATTTACCCTCATCCAACCAAAAAATGGCTACCAAACTCTAAAATTAGTAGGGCATGTTGGGAAGACATCTTATTCCTTGTATTACAGATCTGTTGACATGTCAGTAGCATTTTCCTTTGCAAGTTATAAAATTTCCTTTCCTCAATCTTCAAATAGGCACTTCCCCTTCCCCAAAGTCTCTTTTGTCACCAACTGCCATAACCAACCAATCAGCGAAACAAATTTCAGTTCATAAAAGAAAACCATGGGTGACCTACTGAGTACCATAATTTCATTTCCATAACAAAGACTGATATGCAACCCATGCCCCAAATCTGGAACAGCTATAATTGTGGCTGAATAGTCTATCTTCTGTTGGGATTCATATCAAACTCTATGTTTGAACTTGAGATACAAGAACTTTTGTATTATAAAACATAAAACCTAGGTAGTGAGTTTGAATTTTCTGCATTTATTTTCCATGGGTAATAAAAACTCATTGTTTCTCAATGTTTGTGTAACTAAACTTTATCAGTTGGAGATAATCTTTAATTCAGAAGTTTTAGCTGTCTGTCAAGCAACACCGGTGAAAAGAAATCTGGAAGGTTCTTGACAGGCCCTCCTGAATATGGAAATTTAATGAATTAATCTTACTAATTCGTTGGTGAGAAACAGTAAACTAGCATGTGTCAGTGGGCACGTGTGTGGGCACGTGATAGAAGAGGGTATAAGGAAGTAAAAATAATTTTGGTAGTATGGATGCACAAAATATTTTTAATATAAAGAAATATTAATTACCATTTTTCAGTGGGTAGCCTACAGAATCCATAGATTGAAGGAGTAGCCATAGGCAAAATGTAATAAAAATATTGGGATTGCATCATAATGGGGTGGGATTGTACAAGTTAATTGGATATGAACAGACTCTCAAGAAGACTCTCAAGAAGAACCTGCATTTCAAATGTCTGTAGTCTTCATTTATTTTTTCTTTTTTTAACTTTCGTGAGATATTTGCAGTGTTTACACGGAATGGAATTGTGGCATATTTTCCATAAAATACTCAGTTTAAAAAATTTATTTTTAAAAAGATTTTCTAACACTTTTCTTAAAGCTATAAATATTCCCCATGCAGTACTCCCTTTTCACTATCTCCCACTGGAAATATTGCAATTTCTCTAACCCTAGATAAATGACCATTGGTTTTATAGTACAAAAATTATATTACTCTTGATTTGATCCTAAGCCAGGTAGAATGTTGCTTTGAATTCAAACCCTTGCTAAAACACAGAGCACACAAAAAGTCTTTATTAATAAAGATTTATGATATTCCATGTATCAATATACCTAACTCACATGGACACAAACTATAAGATATACCTTTCATAACTGGAAATCTAGATATAATTTGGGCTGCAGGCATAGTGCGATCAAGGCTGTGGCTCATTTTCTTTGGGTTTCTCTTGCCATTGCCTTTGTCTATGAAAGATTTGTTCTTAGGTAACTTCCCTTTTGTCTGCAGTACATCTATCAGTATGAACTGGGATATTGCAAAAAAGTGGAACTTCTTCCCAGCCCTAAAAGCCTTTCACTAGTTGAACTGGTTGGGAGACATGACTCTGCTTAGGCTTCTGGACCAATCACAGGAAAAAGCTTTCCTATACTTGGCTAGTCAGGATGGGGTGTACTCTTGGTGCTGGGGATAGAATCAGTTTCAGGGGCATCACATGGTGTTGTAGGAAGAAGGGTGGTTCTGAGACCTAAATAGAGGAGGAAGAAAGAAATGGCTACTAGAGAAATAATTAACAAAGTCTACTGCACCCAGCATCAGTGAAATCCTAGGAAAGAGCCTGAATGTGAAGCAGATGAGAGACACGGGCATCTGTCTCTTGGTGGGGCATTTCTAAGAAAGACTCACATTTGTGAATTTTTATTTTATTTTTTTTAAGAGACACAAGATCTTGCTCTATTGTCTAGACTGGAGTGTAGTGGAAGGATGACAGCTCACTGTAGTCTCAAACTTCTGAGCTCAAGTGATCTTCTCACCTTGGCCTCCTAAATAGCTGAGACTACAGGTGCATGCCACCAGGTCTGACTAATTTTTTAAATTTTTGTGGAGATGGGATCTCACTGTGTTGTGCAGGCTGGTTTCATACTCCTGGGGACAAGTGTTCCTCCTGCCTTAGCCTCCCAAAGTGCTGGGATTATAGGCATGAGCCACCATGGTGGACCCGTTTGTGAATTTTAATAGATGATTGGTCAAGAAACCAAAGTAAAAGAAGAATCATGCAATATTTAGCTCTAGGAGTAGCCATTACTGGTTAGGAAGAAAACTTGAATGTGGGGCGATGGTGATTTCTTGTGTCATGTAGAATTTAAGATATTCACATTTCTTCAGGAAACCATAAATTCCTATGGCTGAGAAAGTACTTGAAACATTAGGTTCAGCCTCTGCCTGCAGGTAGGCAGGTAGGCAGGGAGGTAAATGTCTAAACTTATGATTTCCAGGCCTTTATAGAAATCTTGCCACATTTTCACAGGATTTTTCATAGGTTAAATTCTTAACAGCAAAATTAACGGATCAAAGAATGTTTCCATTTGAACATTTGACAACTATTGCCAAAATACACTTTGAAATGTCATGCCAATGTGCACTATCCACCACAGTATTTTAAAGCACAATTCTCACATTTTTGCCAGCATTAGATGTTATCAAATCTTAAATTCCTACTAATCTGATAGATAATATAAGTAATGTTTGAAGTGTCTTTAAGTACAAGCATGGTTGAATCTCTTTTTATATTTTTATTAACTCTTAATTTGTATTTCTTTAACTACTGTAAGGGGTGATTTATCATATGTTTACACTAATTCGGCTGCCATTTGCAGCGGAATTAGTTGTGTTTTATAATGTCCTCCATAAGAGCTAAGGAATTAATATTCAGAGCCATCTTAGAGCAGAACCATTTTTAGGGTGCCAAATAGTTTTGTCACCTAGTTTGTAATTTATCAGTTTTATTTGACCTGGGGATACGGAGGAGGCCAAGCATGTGTCTTAGATTATTTGCTCTAAATATAATTTATCTTAGCCAACATTTTGATAAGTGGAGTGATTAGACAAGTTGGGATGATTTTTCTAAGATGAGCTCATTATTCTCTGATGAAGTCTACATCAATGATCATGGGATGATGGGACTACTCATATGTTAGGTTTGACAGTTTTTGAGTGTGAAATGCAAGAAACTTTGTTTAAAACATTGGCTAGAAGACCTCTGCATCTCCCTTAGAGACAGGCAACAGGGGTAGTATTCGGTTAGAAAGCAATCAGGCAATCAGGTTAACAGCATAAATTAAATAGAATCAGCTAAGGGGGGCAGTTCCTCCATTTCCATTTCAGTTTCTCCTATCTTTGTGCTCTTCCCCACATCCAAAGGTCCATTCATCCTGCGCCCTCCCTCACTCACTAAGCCCCAGGCTCCCAAC
Organism: Chlorocebus sabaeus; assembly: GCF_047675955.1. NCBI lineage: Eukaryota > Metazoa > Chordata > Mammalia > Primates > Cercopithecidae > Chlorocebus > Chlorocebus sabaeus. The sequence goes on along the minus strand of NC_132925.1, from coordinate 72,505,757 downwards.
CTGTGGGGAATACTTATCACAGCCAAACTCTCTTCTGCCTCAGAGCCTTTGCATTTGCTATCCCCCTCTTCTAGCCTTCTCTAGGACTCTCTGCAAGGCTGGCTTTTCTCTTCCAGTTTCTACTGGAAGGTCATCTCCTCAGAGGTGGCCCCAGCTCGCTTTTATTACAAGACTCTGTTTCTTTCCTGGTCCTTATCACAATTGCTTAATGGTATGATTTTTTTTTAAATGTAAAGTGGAATCTTTTTAAAAAATAATTATTTTGCTTGTTTACTTATGTACTTTATAGAAAATAGGCTCCATGAGAAGTAGGATCTTGATTGTCTAGTTTGCATTAAATTTGTAAAATGTCTCTGTTTTGTGCTTGAGCAATGGAAACATTTCGAGACCTCCGTGGGAATCAAATGATGGAAATACACTTCCCTAGGCTTCAGTAGGATGGATTACAAAGTCGAGGCTTCTTTCCATGATGCAGTTGAACACAGAGTATTTACAATAATTCACAACTCCCCATCCCCCCCAAAAAACCTGCAATTACAAGCACTATTGAGACTGTGTTTCAAGTTGAAAGTACACTTGCCATCAATTTAGCTTGTGTTGCAGTAACACTTTTAACCAGAGCTATAATTATGCTCATGGTATGAAAAGTTACATCAGTTTATACTGACACTTGATTGCTCAGTTCATCATTACCAAATGTCTATAAAAATGAACTAGAAGCTGGAAGCATATCCTTGACTCACTCTCTTGCTTAATTACATTTATGAACAGAAGCAATTGGTCGCATATATTATCTGTGGTTTAGAAGTTTGCATTTAACAGTATTTGTCACAAGAATAGCACTAGCAAAAGGAAAGGCAAAACCAATACTATGCTTTCATTAAATATGTATATATACACATATATATATAAAAGTATAGGTATATACTTAAACATAAAGACATTTTATGTGTACTTTTTATGTTTTTATATATAAGTATACATTTTATTCAATTTATTTTTATTTGCATACAAGTATATATTTATACAAAGAACATGCAATATCTATTTATGTTATGTATATTATTTATATGAAATGCATTATTTTTATACATATAAATAACAATTTGCGTGATCCATTAAATGCAAAATGTCCAAAGTAGCAACTGTTTGGGTATAACCTAGACATCATTTTTCATAAATTACACAGTCACTGCATTACAAATATTCCTTTTGATTTGTTATCTCTTATGTAGTCATCATGCCTAAATTAAATAGACATTTTCAACTCATAAGAAAGGGAAATCTGAGTCCTTTAAGGGACAATTCTAAGTTGAATCTTAATCTTTCCCATATTCTCTCTACTTGTGTGTCAGATTTCTTCTTCTTTTTTTTTTTTTTAGACAGAGTCTTGCTCTGTTGCCCAGGATGAAGTGCAGTGGTGAGATCTCCGCTCATTTCAACCTCTGCCTTCCAGGTTCAAGCGATACTCCTGCCTTGGCCTACCAAGTAGCTGGGACTACAGGTATGCACCACCATGCCTAGTTAATTTCTGTATTTTTAGTAGAGACGGGGTTTCGCCATGTTGGTCAGGCTGGTCTCAAACTCCTGACCTCAGGTGATCCTCCCACTGCGACCTCCCAAAGTGCTGTGATTACAGGCGTGAGCCACTGCGTCCAGCCTCTGATTTCTCCTTAATGTCCTCAGATATTTTTATACTTTATAAGGTAAAGTGTAAAAATACCTCTTCTCTGAGGTTGGGAAGGTACTTGCTATTTAGAAGAAGTCAGGAAACATCCTCTTCTGGGTACTTTCCAGAAGAGGTACTTCTTACTGTCTGATAATTATTCAATCATGACTCAGTTGCTTTATGCCTGCAATATGAGAAGTACTTATGACAGAACATTTTGGTCTCTATCATAGCCCTATTACTATGGCTGATGAATGCCAGAGTGGGAGACGAGAGAGGAAAGGGGTCATTGTTTAACCCGTTTCTTCCCAGAACTAGTCTGTGGCATTCAGCTTTCTAAAAGTTGGGCTTCAAGACCATTGCATACATCATTAATAACCAGACACAGCCTACAGACCTTACCCCAAAAGGCCTCTATTAGAATGAGATTCAATATATGGCCTCATCTGTGTTAGAGTACAGGACGTCTGTGGAGACTGACAGTGAGCATTTTTAATAATCTCTTTGCTGTAAATCCTGGAAGCATGGTGTTAGGGTAACAAACTAGGAAACAGAAGAGACTCTTGAAAACAGCCCCAGGATAAGCAACCTTAGCCAGCAGCTGAATTTGATCAACTACACTGACAAGGGCTGGTGGTGTTGCCCACTACCATCAGTTATTCAGGTTTACCCAGGCAAGGAGAACCAGATCGACAACCTTTTCATTGCCTGACACCCAAACTGTATCCTCTGAATCTAAGTCTTTTGGGTGAAAAGGCCTGGGGACCTAAGAAAAGTTTCCAGGGAATCTCATGTTTCTCAAAGTGACTATTTCAATGTTGATAAAAATTGGGCAGCAATATGGCCCCCTCTAATCTCCGGGGAGCCAAGGTGAGAGGGAAGTCCCTATCAGACAACAGAGAAACTGTCTCCTGCTCCTTGCCAAATACGAAAGATGCTTACCTGAAGGTTCAACAGCACTCTTCAAAATTCTCACTTTTTTCAAACCTGCTGTATTCATTTGCACTTAGGATCAAAGCATATCGTCATTTGCACAGTACTAGGTACATGTTGGAATAACATCCAGTTGTGAAATAATAGCCATGATACGAACCAGAAATCAAACTAGAAATCCCACAGGACTACAGAGAACTGAAAGAATGCTTCCTCTTCCCGACACCCCACTCTACACCCATTTTAACATGTGGTTGTTTTGATACATTCTGATGGGATGTGCTGAGTCTCATTCATATTAATTTGGCCCTCAATATGAATACAAGTATGAGTGAAATATGTAAGTGTATTGAACGAGACGAATAAGCCATATAAATCCCCCAACGTTGCCTTCAATCCATGTGATGCTTTTCTTGCAGCTGGCACTGTAGTCAAGAAAGTCCTTTTGTTTGTTTACTGAAACATAAATCTGCCAGAAGAGCCTAACTCTAAATTACTGTTGCATTTCTGATGGAAAGCTGCCGCATAATGTAAATTCCAACAGCTCTACAGGTTCTCATATTTCTTATTTGTAACTTGCCACCTCACAGACAAAGTGCATTGTACTATCATTTTAATAAATAGTCTTTGAGCAAAAGCTGTTTTTCTTTGTGTCCAAATTCCATCTGTTTTTTTTTTTCCCCTCTCTTTACTGACACATCCTGAGATTCAATAAAGGACTTTGAAAAGTCATTTCATTTCAAAGGTAGCCATTACATTTCAACAGCCAATAAACCAAATGACCAAATAGAACGGTGTCTTCAAACCACCAGAGGAGATGAGTGAGTGACAATTCTGGTTTGTCATTTCCTCTGAAGGGAAAGGGTGTCGTTGATTTCTCTTGTTCAGCCACTTAGTTGTGAGTAAACATTATTTTTTAGAAAATCAGTTTTCTCAGGTTTTCTCATCAACGAAGTATCTTCCCTATAACGGTAGATAATTACCAAGTGCATTTGTGAAAATAGAGTCTATCTTCACGATAGAGACGGTGCTTAGCTATGGATTAAGCCCAATTGGATTCACCATCTGAGCTCTGAAGAAATGGATATCATGTGACTTTTAATCTTGTATGAAACAAAAAGATTAAACTGTCAATATTACGATGAGCTGCCGTGACGAGCCCTGTGATAGAACTGCACTCTCAGAGCTGTTTCTAATGATATGTATGCAAGGCATAGATTTTTTCTGATAATGCATGTAATTAGAGAACAGAACAAAATGTTCTGTTCAAATTCATGACATGCCCAACTAATAAAGGAAGAGAGAATAAGGCCCTTACTATTTATTTGCATGAAAAAGCTTCAATATAGGATACCCTTTAGAGAAATTAGTTTTAATCTAGGTGACTAGATGAGATTTTGACCCTGAACAGTTTTCTGAGTTGACCTGTGAGAATTTATGCAGCAATAAGACTGTGATGCTTACAAACCAGACAGGCATTGCTTTTTTTCATTAATTCCTGAATGTCTTATATAGTCAAGAGAAGCAGAAAATTGGTCCCTTTAAAAGCTCACTTTATGAGAATTTGCTTTTATGAAACATAATCACAAAAGCTGATAGGCATCTTAGCAGGAATGTATTCTTTTTAAATGTAGACATTCAAGAAGTTAGATACATTGATTCAGTGGTGATGATTCTCCACTGACCTGTATAAAACAGAAATCTTTGGTTGTATATTGTTATGAATATATTTGGGAGGCCTCATGCTATCATCATACCAGCTCTTCAGGGTGAATTATGGACCCCACAATCAGCACTTGAAAGAAAGCTTTATATCAACTCTTGTGTTTATTTTTCCATGATAAAGGTTAGTGTCACATCCACTGGATAGATGCATGAAATTACTTTTAAGAGGTTTTTTGCCCCCTTATTTAAAAAAAAAAATGGCTGATATCAACAGTATCCAGGTAATGGATCATGTAACAGCAGTAATTTACACTTACAATTCAATAGAAAGTAGCTAAGCATGAGATAAAAGGCAAAGGCCTCATGTACATTTCAGCACCACTTGACACACTAGTAAGTAAGAGCAGCTGTCATATTCCTCATGTAGATATGAAATATAAAAGCAGTCTGGCCCATATTAGTAAAAGGCACCAAGATCCACTTGGATGCCTAAGCCAGAAAGACAAGTCATCATTGCTTCCTTCATCTTTCCTTCCACTTCCAAGCCATCAACAACTTCTATCAATTTTCTCTTTCCATTTATATTACATATTTGTCCCTTCTTTTTGGCTCCAGCCTGGCTCAGACTATCATTTCTGATTGCCTAGTCTTCTAAAAGCTGGTTTTGTTGTTGTTGTTATCTCTCTATCCTTGGCCTCCTCTAATCCATCTTCTACAAAGCACACAAGTAATCAGATTATATTGATCTAGCTTAAAACCTTCAATGGCTTCCCCTTGCATTTAGAGTATATCCAAATGCAGTAAACTCAGATCCTTAAGATCTAGCCTCTTCTTCTGTGTCTCACATCATTTCCCATGGAGCCAACAACACCATAGCCATAATCCTCAGCCATCCTCATTTTCTTTCCTACTTCCAGGCATGCTATTTCCTCTGCCTGGATCATTCCTCACCCTGCTTGCTCCTCATATCTCAGCTAAAATAGCCTTTCTTCTTGGTTGTAGTGTCCAGAGTAATCTTGCCCTACTCAGGAGTTGCCTTTGTTGTGCTTATCAAAATCTGTAGTTATTTTGGGTGTAAACCTCTTTATTTTTTCATCTTCCTATGACAATTAAGGCAGACACACTGTGTGTCTTGGTTGCTATCACATCTACATATCTACAAGTCCTCCATCAAAATTGGCTGAATGAATACATGAACATATTACAATAGCACTTTCATAGGGAGAGGCTGCTAAAATGTAGAGATGAAGATAAATTCCAGAGGAAGGAAACTGCCTGTTCTTGACTTGCTTTTATGTTCTGGAATCATAGATTTCCCCCACACAAATATTAAATATGCAATTATATATACTTTTCACAAGGAGAAAGTGGGGAGGAATGAATAGTCTCACATATTGCAATCATAAAGCTTGCTTAAAGTGTGTATTTTGGCTGGGCGTGGTGGCTCACACTTGTAATCTCAGCACTTTGGGAGGCCGAGGCAGGTGGATCGCTGGAGGTCAGAAGTTCGAGACCAGACTGGCCAATATGGCAAAACTCTGTCTCTACTAAAAATACAAAAATTAGCCGATGTGGTGGCGGGTATCTGTAGTCCCAGGTACTCGGGAGGTTGAGGCAAAAGAATCACTTGAACCCAAGAGGTGGGGGTTGCAATGAGCCGAGATCATGCCACTGCACTCCAGCCTGGGCAACAAGAGCTAGACTCCGTCTCAACAACAACAACAACAACAACAACAACAACAAAAATAAAGGAAAAAGAAAAAAGTGTCTATTTTATTTGTGAGTGAGTGAGCCAGATTTTTTTTCTGGAAGTGAGCTATACCCTCCTGGAAGCTGTGCTATCTCTTCTAGGCCACTTAAGTAACAAAGATACTAAAGTTGTTAACGCATCCCCAAGTGCTGCATTTATTGCCAAAGCACACGTACTCTGGTTATTTCCACTTGTGTGTATTCACTGTACAGAACAAGTGTAGCAGGCTTGTGATGATGTAAAAAAGTTCTTGGCTGACATTATTAAATCCTTTGTAAATCAAGGTACAAAAAGAGAGCTGAAGAAACTATGTTACAACAATATGTAAGAAAGATAAAAGATGTCATGGACACATGTATGTTTTGAGTGGACAAAATATTTTACAATGTTATTGTATTTTAAGTACTATTTTCTTCTTCTTATTCATTGCCCAAAGAAAATTCAGAAAGCAAGTAAAAAATAGTTAATGAACAAACTACAATTGTATTTACTGAACTGATATAATTGTCAAAGGTATAAGTTGTATCCCATATAATTTAAAACATTAAAATGTAAGAAATATCAACATATTAAGGAATATAACAAGTTGTATGTAAATTTTAAGAAAAAATGGTAAAAATAATATAAAAAGTCGATTTTGAAGACACACATCTAACTCCAATGGTTATGAGTACAGTGTTCTCTGCAATTAGGGATAATTTAAAGGCAATTTTTATAAACATGGCTAAAATGTAAGTGAGTGTAATATTCATTTTCATAAACCAGGGACAGGCACTGTCAAATGTAATTCATTCAGTCAAATAAATTAGTCTATCCAGTAAAGGTTAGGCACTAGGGAGAGTCTGACCTCATCGGGCAGAAGGGCTCATACCTCTAGAGAACACTGCCTATCCCACATTGAAGGGATTCTGACCAACTCAGATGTAAAATAGCCTCAAAAGTCAGGCATAGAGACTCTGCCTCTATGGCTTACCCACTGGTGTAAGTCCTTAGCTGAGTGGACACGGTTATACAGAAACACACGTGAGGTCCATGAACTTATGGTCCATATGCATATCTGCATGTGCACACATTTTACTATAGCTAATGTACTGGGGGTAATACAGTAATACTACAAAACTCAAGGCTCTTATAGCAAACGAGGGAGGTGGGAATCAGCAAGTTTATGTTTTTAAAATCAGAAAGATTCTTACTAATTGTCCCTCCAAAGGAAAGTGATAAAAAGTCAGCCTATGTCTTTAGCTCAGGCAAACAAACGAACAAACAAAAGACACTACAGACACGAAGATCTGATGAAGAGAGACAGAAAGTACAGGACCATGCAATCAGAAGAAGGCCTTCTGCAAAGGAGTCACAAAAGGACCATCTTTCAAATATTAGAGGGGGAAAATACTTTTACTTAAAAAGAAAATCTCCACTTGATGCTAGAGTCCTTCTGAGGAAGTAGCAAGATTCATGTTTTTAGGAATTGGCTCTCCTAACACCTCTCAAGGTGGAACAAGCATGATAGACAAAGGAGATTAGAACTCCTGGCAGACGGTTTTCAGCAGCTGCTAAGAGAGGAAAAGCAAAATAGTACAGTCTTATTGTAACCACATATGCACACATACATGCACACAGACACATGTGCACACATACCCATGCAGACATGCAAATACATGCCCACTGTTTTAGTTCATTCAGGCTGTTACAACAGAATACCAGAGACTGAGTGACATATAAGCAACAGAAACTTCTTTCTCATAGCTCTGGAGGCTGGCAAGTCCAAGATCCAGGGACCAACAGATTGAGTGTCTGGTGAGGGCTTCCTCCCTAGATGGCAGTGTTTTCACTGTAACTTCAGATGGCAGGAAAGAGAGATCTCTCTGGAGTCCCTTTTGTAAGGGTACTAATGCCATTCATGATCATACTGAATCCATCCTCAAATCTCAATCCACTTCACTGGCCTTTGTGGGAATCTGAGTTGAGTAGATCCTAAGACAGGAATTCAGGTGCATGTGATTTACTGAAGGGATGTTTTTGATAAAGGGAGCCAGGGAGTGGGGCAGAATTGGACCAAGCAAGGATGTGGGCTCAGCTGGAACCTCCATTCAGCTGGATCTCAAGAGAAGCTCTGAAGCATAAGCTGCACCACAGAGTTGTCCCACTTTGAAGCAAAGGGGTTGGTCTTTTGATCCCTGTGTTTGGTATTGGATGTGGGCAATTCTCAGGTCTGGGAATAGCCTTCTAGTTAAGAATAACCTTCTTTGCTGAGAATTCTCTTGTGAACAAGATAAATGTCAGCTACTAGCAGCAAAACTCATAGCAGCTGGGAGATGAGTGAGCTTTTCTAGTAAAGTAGATCTTGGCATCAAAAACATCCACCATAGATATTATGGTTATAGAGAGTCATTTGGACTACATAGACCATCCTCTATGTGCAAAATTCACTGATGGTCTTGACGTTTCACAAAGGCAGCATTTTAAATTAAACTGTCCTAAAAAGACAGTCTGGATGCATTACACACTACAAACTTGGCCATAATAATGCCCCATAATGTGCATCTCTTAATTTATACACTTAATGTATACTTAATTTATCGTAAAGGTACAATCCAACCCTATTAAGTCTAGCAAGTAGTTACTGATCACTTGCTATCTGCAAATCATGATAAGATATATCATTTGATCTTTTCAAGCATCCTGCAGGCATAAGCAGACTAGGTATTCTTAGCTTCTCGCATAACAAATTAGAGGACACAAAGTAGACCAAATGCAACTCCTTTAAATAGAGTTGAAATCTACAAAAGGGTTAATTTACCCTCCCAAAGTCACAAAGGTGAAATGTGGATAAACAAGAACCTTAAAACAGTCTTTTGGATGCTTTTTCTGTTTTTGAATAAGTATTCAAACTAAAGTATTCATAAGTGGGCATTTATAAATAATAAATATGCATGGTCCCAGAAGGATAAAAAAGAAATTTATCCAGCAATTAAATAATTGTAGTCACAGGAAGTTGTAAAGATAGTGCAGAGAGCTCTCCCCACCCAGTTTACATAATTATATTATAATATTAAGATAAGAAAATTGACACTGGTAAAAGGTGTGTGTATAGTTCTATGCCATTTTATCTCATGCGGATTTGTGAAACCACTGCCAGATAGACCTTCCCATGCCACTTCCTTATAGTCACACTTAGTCACAGCTCTCACCACCCCTGACATCTGGAAAACAATAATCTGTTCTCCATCTTTACAATTTTGTCATTTTCAGAATCTTACATAAATGGAATCATACAATACACAACCTATCAAGAAAGGCCTTTATCACTTAGCATGACATCCTTGAGTTTTATCCAGGGTGTTGTATTTATCAATACTTCACACCTTTTTATTGCTGGGTGGTATTCCATGATATGGATGTATAGCACTTTGTTCAGCCATTCACCTACTGGGGACATTTTGTTTGTTTCATTGATTTTATCTATTGTTTTTAATTTCATTAATTTCTGGCTTACAGTTAATATTTCCTTTCTTCTGCTTGCTTTGGGTTTAACTTGCCCTTATTTTTCTAGTTTCCTAATATGGGAGAATATTGACTTGAGGCATGTCATCTTTTCTAATTCCATGGATTGATTAGAAGTAATTATATAGTTTCCAAGAGCTTGGAGATTTTTCTATTATTAATTTCTAGTCTGAGAACACATTTCTATGATTTCAATTATTTTAAATTGGTTGAGGTTTGTTTTATGGCCCAGATTATGGGTCTATGTTCTGTGAATGCTTGAACAGATTGTGTAGTCTGCTGTAATTCGGTAGAACATTCTATATGTATTGATAAGATCCTGTTGGTTGATGGCACTGATGATATATCTTTGATGATTTTCTATACAATTGTTCTATCAATTGTTGAGAGAGTGGTGTTGACATCTGCAACTATAATTACGGGTTTGTCCATTTTTCTCTCAGTTCTCAGTTTTCGTTTCACCTATTTTGTGACTGTATCATTTGGTGCATGCACACTTAAGATCCTCATGTCTTCTTGGTGAATTGACATTTTTAACATAAATGTCTCTCTCTGTCCTTGGTGATTGTCTTCGGTTCAAAGTCTAATTTATCTGATATTAATATAATTACTTCTGGTTTATTTTTCTTGTCTTTCTTGTTTTTATTTATTTATTTATTTATTTATTTATTTATTATTAAACTTCAAGTTGTAGGGTACACGTGCACAACGTGCAGGTTTGCTACATATGTATACTTGTGCCATGTTGGTGTGCTGCACCCATCAACTCGTCATTTACATCAGGTATAACTCCCAATGCAATCCCTCCCCCCTCCCCCCTCCCCATGATAGGCCCCGGTGTGTGATGTTCCCCTTCCCGAGTCCAAGTGATCACATTGTTCAGTTCCCACCTACGAGTGAGAACATGCGGTGTTTGGTTTTCTGTTCTTGTGATAGTTTGCTGAGAATGATGGTTTCCAGCTGCATCCATGTCCCTACAAAGGACACAAACTCATCCTTTTTTATGGCTGCATAGTATTCCATGGTGTGTATGTGCCACATTTTCTTAATCCAATCTGTCACTGATGGACATTTGGGTTGATTCCAAGTCTTTGCTATTGTGAATAGTGCTGCAATAAACATACGTGTGCATGTGTCCTTATAGCAGCATAATTTATAATCCTTTGGGTATATACCCAGTAATGGGATGGCTGGGTCATATGGTACATCTAGTTCTAGATCCTTGAGGAATCGCCATACTGTTTTCCATAATGGTTGAACTAGTTTACAATCCCACCAACAGTGTAAAAGTGTTCCTATTTCTCCACATCCTCTCCAGCACCTGTTGTTTCCTGACTTTTTAATGATCGCCATTCTAACTGGTGTGAGATGGTATCTCATTGTGGTTTTGATTTGCATTTCTCTGATGGCCAGTGATGATGAGCATTTTTTCATGTGTCTGTTGGCTGTATGAATGTCTTCTTTTGAGAAATGACTGTTCATATCCTTTGCCCACTTTTGGATGGGGTTGTTTGTTTTTTTCTTGTAAATTTGTTTGAGTTCTTTGTAGGTTCTGGATATTAGCCCTTTGTCAGATGAGTAGATTGCAAAAATTTTCTCCCATTCTGTAGGTTGCCTGCTCACTCTGATGGTAGTTTCTTTTGCTGTGCAGAAGCTCTTTAGTTTGATGAGATTCCATTTGTCAATTTTGGCTTTTGCTGCCGTTGCTTTTGGTGTTTTAGACATGAAGTCTTTGCCCATGCCTATGTCCTGAATGGTACTACCTAGGTTTTCCTCTAGGATTTTTATGGTATTAGGTCTAACATTTAAGTCTCTAATCCATCTTGAATTAATTTTCGTATAAGGAGTAAGGAAAGGATCCAGTTTCAGCTTTCTACTTATGGCTAGCCAGTTTTCCCAGCACCATTTATTAAATAGGGAATCCTTTCCCCATTTCTTGTTTCTCTCAGGTTTGTCAAAGATCAGATGGCTGTAGATGTGTGGTATTATTTCTGAGGACTCTGTTCTGTTCCATTGGTCTATATCTCTGTTTTGGTACCAGTACCATGCTGTTTTGGTTACTGTAGCCTTGTAGTATAGTTTGAAGTCAGGTAGCGTGATGCCTCCAGCTTTGTTCTTTTGACTTAGGATTGTCTTGGAGATGCGGGCTCTTTTTTGGTTCCATATGAACTTTAAAGCAGTTTTTTCCAATTCTGTGAAGAAGCTCATTGGTAGCTTGATGGGGATGGCATTGAATCTATAAATTACCTTGGGCAGTATGGCCATTTTCACGATATTGATTCTTCCTATCCATGAGCATGGTATGTTCTTCCATTTGTTTGTGTCCTCTTTGATTTCACTGAGCAGTGGTTTGTAGTTCTCCTTGAAGAGGTCCTTTACATCCCTTGTAAGTTGGATTCCTAGGTATTTTATTCTCTTTGAAGCAATTGTGAATGGAAGTTCATTCCTGATTTGGCTCTCTGTTTGACTGTCACTGGTGTATAAGAATGCTTGTGATTTTTGCACATTAATTTTGTATCCTGAGACTTTGCTGAAGTTGCTGATCAGCTTAAGGAGATTTTGGGCTGAGACAATGGGGTTTTCTAAATATACAATCATGTCGTCTGCAAACAGGGACAATTTGACTTCTTCTTTTCCTAACTGAATCCCCTTGATTTCTTTCTCTTGCCTGATTGCCCTAGCCAGAACTTCCAACACTATGTTGAATAGGAGTGGTGAGAGAGGGCATCCCTGTCTTGTGCCAGTTTTCAAAGGGAATTTTTCCAGTTTTTGCCCATTCAGTATGATATTGGCTGTGGGTTTGTCATAAATAGCTCTGTCTTTCTTGTTTTTTACTTTAAAATAACAGCTTTATTGGTACATAATTCATATGCATAAATTTCACCCTGTCAACATGTACAACTACGTGGTTTTTAGTATAATCACGGAGTTATGCAACCATCACCACTAACTAAATTTAGGACAATTTAATCACCAAAAAGAAACACCACAACCATTCAGTCACTCCTTCTTTATCTCTCCATCCAGTCCTTGGCAATTACTAACTTACCATTTTTTCTCTATGAATTTGTATATTCTAGGCATTTCATGGGATTACATAACGCATGGCCTTTTGTGACTTTTTTCACTTAGTATAATGTATCCAAGATTCTCCATGTTGAAGCATGCATCAATATTTCATTTCTTTTTGTGGCTGAATAATATTTTATTCCGTGGATATACCATATTTTACTTATTCATTCATCAGTTGTCAGATATTTGGTTGGTTTGCACCTTTTGGTTATTTTGAATAATGCTACTATAAAAGTTAATGCAAAAGCTTTTGTGTACACATATGTTCAGATTTCTTCAGGGTGTATACCTAGAATAGGGGAACTGTTGGATCATATGGTAACTCTGTGTTTATCATTTTGAGGATATGCCAAACTGTTTTCCAAAGTGGCTTCACCATTTTACAATTCCATCAACAATGTATGAAGGTTCTCATTTTTTGCATCCTCACGAACACTAGTTATTGTCTTTTTGACTTAGCTATCTTAGTGGGTATTAAATGGAATTTATTGTCATTTGATTTGCACTTTTTGAATGACTAACGACACTGAATATCTTTTTAGCGTTTATTGGCCAATGGCATATCTTCTTTGAAGAAATGTTTACTCATCTCTTTTGCATATTTTTAAATTGGGTTATCTGTTGAGTGGTAAGAACCCTTTATATATTCTGCATAAAATCCCTTACCACATACATGATTTGCAAATATTTTTTTTCCAATTCTGTGGACTGGTTTTCTGCTGGTGTCCTTTGAAACACAAAAGTTTTAAATTTTGACCACGTCCTATTTACCTATTTGTTCTTTTGCTGCTTTTGTGTTTGCTTTGGTGTCATACTTAGGAAATCATTGCCTAATTCAAGGTCACAAAGATTTATTCCTATGTTGTTTTCTAAGAGTTTTATATTTTAGTTCTTAAATTTAGGGCTGCAATCCATTCTGAGTTAATTTTCTGTATGGTGTGGTTGATGTTTGCATGGAAATCTCCATTCATCCTTTTATCTTCAAACTATCTATATAATAATTTCAGTGAGTTTCTTATTGATGGAATATAGATGGGTCATCTGGCAATTTTTATCTTAATTGGTCTACTTAAACCATTTATATTTAATGTAATTATTGACATATTAGAACATAAGTCTACCATTTTATGTTTTATTTTTTTTTTTTCTCTTTTTTATTTCTCTGCTTTCTTTCTCCTCTATTTTCATGGGTTACTTGAACATCTTTTAGAATTTATTTTGATTTACCTGTAATGTTTTTGGAGCATATTTCTCTATATGTATAGCTCTTTCAGTGATTTCTGTAGGTATTGTATTTATATATACATACAACTTATCGCAGTCTACTGGTATCCTCTTTTTACCAGTTTGAATGAAGTATAGAAATCTTACCTTCCTTTACATCTCATTACACTTTTCCATTTAGGAAATAATTGCCTTAAATATATCTATCCTTTACATACATTGAGATCCCCATTAGATATCATTATAATTTTTGCTTCCTTTGTCAAAACAAATTTAGAAAATGCAAGAAGAGAGGGAAAGTCTATTATGTTTTGCTCTTTCCATTGTTCCCCCTTCCTTTCTGATGTTTCAAGTTTTTTTCTTTCATCCTTTCTTTTATTCAGAGAACTTTCTTTAGCCATAGATTAGGCCTACTGACAAACCCCTTTATTTTCCATTTTCTAAGAATGCCTTCATTTCTTACTGATTTTTGAAGGATATTTTCATTGGATATAAGATTCTGGGTTGACATTATTTTTGCAGCACTTTAAAAAAATGTTGTGACACTTCCTTCTGGCATCCATGATTTCTGATGAGACAGCTGCTGTCAACTAAATTTTTTATCCTATAATTAAAGCATCATTTCTTTCTGACTGCTTTCAAGACTTTTTCTTTATCTTTTGCTTTCAGAAGTTTGACTATCATGTGCTTTGGCAACAATTTTTTGCAATTATTCTGCTTGGGACTTGTTCAGCTTCTTGAATCTATAGGTGTATACCTTTTGCCAAATTTGAAATGTTTTCAGTTATCATTTCTTTGAATACTTTCCTTTCATCCTCTTTCACCCCTCATCTTGGACTCCAAGCCATGAATGTTAGATTTAAAAAAAAAAAAGTTACCCTGTCTCTGAATATAACTCCTATTCGTATAACTCTATCATAGGCATGTGTACATATCCATAATATGCATATGCATATGTCTATGTACATTATTATATATAGTTAATACATGTAATTGGATAATAAACATATGACTTATTAATATAACAAATATATGTAATACATTAATTAAAATATAAGATACAAATAATATGTGTAATCTGATAGAGAGAGAGAGAGCGAGAGTGAGAGAGAGAGAGTTTATTTTCTCCTTTGTTTAAAGTTGGAATTTCTATTACTCTATATTCAGGTTCACTGATTATTTTTCTGTCCTCTCCATTCTACTGTTAAGTGAATTCATTTAATTTTCTTATTTCTGTTCTAAAGTTTCCATTTGATTCTTCCTTGTATCTTTTTATCTTTGAAGAGAATTTTCATTTTTCATATGTTTCAAGTTTATTCTGAATGAAACATTTTTATGATTGCTGCTTAAAATATTTGTCAGACAATTTTCACATCTTTGTCAACTTGGTGTTGGTGTCTATTTATTGTCTTTTCTCATGAAGTTGGAATCTTCCTGGTTCTTCGTGGGATGGATAATTATTTATTATTAAAACCTGAACATTTTGTACTTGCGAGGCTGAGGCAGGAGAATCACTTGAACCTGGGAGGTGGAGGTTGCTGTGAACCGAGATTGCGCCACTGCACTCCAGCCTGGCGACAGAGTGAGACTTCGTCTCAAGAAAACAAAACAAAACAAAACAAAAAATCTGAACATTTTGAATATTATGTTGTGAGATCTGGACCTTCTTTATATCTTTGGTTTTAGCAGGCCTCCTATGACACTGGTCTGTCAGGAAAGTGGATGCTCCCTACCAAGTATGGGGTAGAAACTCAGATTCTTGATTATTCTTCTGTTGTAACTTAGTGGTGAAGGGCTTCTCACCACCCCAGTGGCAAAAAAGAGGGGCATCTCTTTATCACCAGGTCAGAGCAGGGATGTCGTTTTATCTGTGGTGTGTGGCTGAAGCAGATAAGTTATTGTCTAAAGGGGTTTTTCTTTTTTTGTTTTGCATGGCTTCCCCTTTCCTAGTCCTTTGGCTGGAGAGAGTGGGCTTTTGTTAGGGTATGTTTTGCTTCAACCATTGGCATTTCTGGATTGCTGACTTCAGGCAAAAAGAAAACTCGGAGGAACTCACCACCATGTCATTTCCGGTTCCAAGGTCCCTCGCTATCTGGGTTCCCTTCTGTTTTCTCACCTTTTAGAGTCTTCTTATGTTGGTTTACCTATACTACCCAGGTTTTTTAGCAGTCCTTACTGAGAGAAATAGGAAAAAGTACATCTATTTTATCTTTCTGAAAGCAGAAGCTCTCATCCAGGAAATTTTTAGAAACCCTGTTGTTCAAGTCTGCATTGGCCAATTTGAGTGTGATTGATGATTCTTCTATGGATGGTCTCATTGGAGTGTCCACTGCCCTTGCTCTCAGTTCCTCTTCTGCCAGTAGTTAAAGTTATTTTACCGGTATGATGCCTTGTACCAAAAAATGTTAACCTTCTGTGTGGAGAGCTGAATCCAGCTTTTCCCTAGAGATTTCTGCCAAAATTAGAAGCTAATTACAGACTTTAAAAATTCCTTGTATTTTGTTGTTGTTGTTGTTGTTATTGTTGTTCTCAAACTCCTATAAACTTTTGCTTTACTTCTCAGTTTAGTCTTGAGTATTTTATGGCTGGTCCGTTATTTCATAATTCCTAGAGTGGCAAAACTATGCTAATCTTTCCGAAAATCTACACGGTTAATATTACCATATTCAATGATATTAAACATAAGCCCTATATAACACTCAAGAAGAAGCACCACAAGTCTATGATTGGTTAGGCGGGGTATCAGTAGATTCTGACATAAAACAGAGAGCATGCTCAAATTAGGATAATTAGAGGAGGGTTTATTTTACAGAAACAACTTATCAAAAAAATAAAAATAAAAAGAGACAGAAAATTATTTATAAAAGTGATATGATAAGGATGAAGGAGAATGTGTCTACACCACGAAAAAGGAGAGGGTCACACAGAGAAGTTAGTTTTGAGACCAGTTTAGAGAAAATGCAGGCCAAGGCAGTGTCAAAGGGATAAAACATATATATATCTGGACCTCTTTTTTGTTTCTCCCTCCAGTCTCCTCTAGGAGCTCCCAATAGTTGAACTCAAAAGGAAGCCATAGGATAAGGAAACCCATGGGACACAAAAAAAACCCTCTTGGGACACAAAGCCAAGTTAAAAGAGGGCCTGTGGAATATATTCAGCCTAGATGGTTTATTTGTTAATATTCAGGTGTAAATCTGAGCAGTGAGTTAGGTGGTGTGCTGATGGAAAGTTAGAGTCAAGAATTTAAATTTTGAATCCTATAAAATACTCAGACCAATACTAGGAATTTGAGTAAGTGGAAAGCTATAACTTGCTTAAAAATTTATGCTTGTGAAATACTGATGATGGCTTTTAACTAGTTTCCCTATAACCAAAATATGGGGTAACCTGGGCTCTGAGTTTCTAGTTTTTCCTTGATGAATTTACTTGGGAAGTTAATCATGAGTGTCAGGCAGAAATTACTGAATAACTTTTCAAATCTTCCAGTTTCTCTTCTCTATCTTCTGCCATGATTTCTGGCACTTAATACTGATCTCATGTTCAGGGAATGACAAGAAACGGCTGAAAAAGTAGTAAGAAGGTAGTATGTGATTGTTTTTCTTTCCTACATTCTCACAAATTTCAGCTTAGTAATTGAGCGATGCAATCTCCAGGATTAGCACTGAGATATTATTTTTATTCCCCTAATATAGTGCATAATTAGGAGATCCTTTTCATAGGAGATGCTTTCATTTTTAGCTCTTTGAGCCCAAAGAAATATGGAACCAACTTTGGAAGCAGCCTGGTTATAGCTTTAGTATTCAAATGGTATTTCATCTGCAATTATCACAAGCCTTGAGATAAAGGAAATCTCTCAAACCTGGTGATCCATGACTGATATTAATGCCAATACCTACCCATGGAATCCTATGAAGGTGAACGCGGAGCAAATAGGAAATGAGAAAAGAGGATGGATTGGTGTTTGCAAACAAAGGTAATTGACTATAGACCCTCTATCTTCTTAGAGGATGCACCAAAGCCAACATACTTCATGAGATAATGTGTTCTGGAGTGGAAAGTGGGGAGGGTAATGGGAAGAAATTATAGCCCAGAGCACTGCTTTTAAAGCAAATGAAACCTCTAGAAATCGAGAGGTAGAAGGCCATTCAATCCCACCAGTTACTACTTTGACAATTGAGAGAGCAGAGAAAAGGAACAAGATTTTGAAAGAGTTTTGAACAATCTATTGAAAAAATGGGGTCGTGTCATGTGCTGCATGAAGATGTTTCAGTCAGCAGCAGGCCAGGCATATGAGAATGATCTCATAAAATTATAATACCATGTTTTTACTGTACCTTTTCTATGGCTAGATATATTCATATATACAAATACTTACCATTGTGTTACAGTTGCCTACAGTATTTATTACAACCACATGCTGTACAGGTTTGTAGCCTAGGAGTAATAGCCTATACAATCTAGCCTAAGTGTGTAGTAAGCTATACCATCTGGTTTGTGTAACTGTCTGCAATGATGTTGGCACAATGACAAAGTCACCTAATGATGCATTTCTCAGACTGTATACCCATTGTTAAGTGTCGCTTGTCTGTACTCAAAAGTACACATGCTTCTCGAACTACAGTGGAGTTACATCCCAATGAACCCATCATAAGTTGAAAATATAAGTCAAAAATGCATGTAATACTCCTAACCTACCAAACATCATAGCTTAGCTTAGCTTACCTTAAACATTCTCAGAACACTTACATTCGCCTATGGTTGGGCAAAACCTTCTGGCAACACATTACAGTGTACAGTATTTGTTGTTTACACTCGTGATCACCTGAGGCTCTCTGCTGCTGCCCAGCATCATAAAGAGAGCATTTTACTACTTTCTACTGAATTTGTATTGCTTTAGCACCATCGTAGAGCTGAAAACTCTTAAGTTGGACCATGGCAAGTCTGGACTAGTTGTACTGATTTTGAGACAATTTTCTACATTGTTGAGGAGGACATAGAAACTATTAATATCTTTTAGTAGATATGAAACCATATGGTATCATATCAAATTAGCTACACTGGTAATTAACTCAGGTTAAATTATTCCATTTCCAGTGCTAGATTTTCTCATTATAGAATTGTTTCAAGTAAGAAAAGACAGATGGTACTTCACTCTTATTTTCACTTTTTCTAGTTTTGGGTATTGTTTAACTTGTTTCTTTACTGGTAGAGTATACTACTGTATATTTTTATATTGAAAATGTATACATATTTTTAATGAGATATAGCAGTAAAACTTTTGAAGGTTTTATGGTTTCCCATGAGTTTGTGGTTCCTTTAAAAACTGGTGGCAGAAGACCTTGGGGAAGGGGGGAAGTGTCAAACAAATTGTTCTGGCACTTTCCCTAACATTGAATGTGAAAAAGAGAGTCAATAAGTTTTGATGTTAGGAGTTCTTTTTTCTTTAGGAGTTTCTTTTTTCTCTTCCCTCTCCATCTTCAATGAGTACTTTATGGACTATTAAATTAAAATTAAAAAATACTGACTCACAAGTACCTGTTACTGACCTTACCCAAAATGTCCTAGAAGTACTTATCGAAAAGAGAAAACCTATGCACTTAACCAAATGGGAATTTATGTTAAATAACAAACACCGAATGGTTTGGGTTTGGACTTTGCAGCTTGAAGGGGTCCTGGAACTGGTATACTCGCAATGTGAGAAATAAATATTTACTTAAAAATATTTCTACTCGAGTAGAAAATATCAGTCTCAGGGATGATAAAAATAATTTTTAACATAGTAGGTTATGTTTGGCAAGCAAATGGAAACAGTACTTATTTGAAACAATTAACATATAAAAATCATTGCCCTTCGCTATGTGAAATTGATCTACAAATTTAATGTTAATAGAGGTAGGTGATCCCAGTCAGGAATTCCCAACCAGTGTGCCCTGAATGGATTAAAAGTACCCAGGGATCCAGCTACTCTAGAAGCTGAGGCAGGAGGATCATTTGAGGCCAGGAGCTTGAGAGCAGCCTGGGCAACATAGACTCTCTCTCAAAAATTAAAAAAAAAATAAAGTATGCAGGGATATTATTCCTTACATACTTCAGGGCTGCCTATTGGGAGGCCCCAGACCAGGCAGACTCTGGTATCTTCTACATGTATTTTATGTATGTTTTGATATGAAAATATCTGGAAAGCACTGGCTCTAGTTATAGACTATTACATTTAAAAAGATACGTGAACCGCTATGTATGGGAAGTTTGACCAGGACCGTTTATAAAAGTTCTCTTTGTAATAATAACTTTCTTTTGAAGAGAAAAATACATGTACCCCTCAAAATTTGCTCTCACATTTGAAAAGACAGTCTATCTTCAGCTTAAGAGTGAGACTTCCTCCTATTTGAGAGAATGAAATGAGGGTTGAGAAATGATGCCTTAATATGACCAGGAAAATCAGAGTGTCTTTAATTCGGCGATGATCTAATTTTATGTAGAGTAAGTCTACAGCCTGAAGGGAGGCTGGTTGGAAAAAATATATATACCTGTGTTACATGATCTCATTATACCATATGCTTCTTCACTTGGAAAATATCACCTATGACAAGCCACTGTTCAAGGGGAGGAAACCCAGCCCTGGATGAAAAATGTTTGATATTGATAGTATTTGACATCAGTAGTTGTGATGTGTTTTCTCATTCGAAGCAATGGCAAAATAAAGGAAAATAAAATAGAGCTTACAAATATATCAACTCAAAAGAGGCCTGAGATCTAAATCTTTCTTCAGAAAATTGGGGTTTGGTTGGTGAGGAAATTGTAATTCCTAACAGAGTGTTTACTGGATTGAGCAAAGAGCTCAAATTGGTTCCTTCTCATGAGGGTGTTCAAAAGTCTGTGCAATGTTTCTGAAAGATAGTACACTATACAGTTCTATTCAGCTAGTCTCCATTGCAGCCTTGTTTGCTCCACAGTGTAATCATTCCCTGACTTCCTTTACATTTAATGTCTTTACCACTTGCTCTACATAGCTTTTTAGTAACTGCATACTGAGTAGTTCTCATAGGAACAGGAGCTGAAATGACTGATGAATTCATAGAAACAGAAACATGTTTTCTCCCAGTGAAACTTGTCTTCCTGCAAAGTTTCATGTCCATGAAAAAATAATTTGCCATTAAGAAAACAACACTATTCATTTTAATTAATGCTTTTTCTACAAGTAATCATCAAAAAGACCAGATGAGCCAGCATTTACAAATTCACATTTTTAGTAGGTGTGTTTGACTCCTCCATAGATCTTTTCTTCTGCCTAAATGTTCCTTTAAAATATTTTGATTTATTATGATTAAGTGTAAGCTAGGTTAGACCATTAATTAATTACAAATAAATTTGAGTTAAACCCAGACATTAATAACAGCATTAGAAAAAAATGCACTGGGTCTACATGCTAAACAGAGAGCTGTAAGTTGGTTGTGAAATTTTACCTTCTTTGAAGATGACTGATACCAGGAGTTAAAACAGGCACCCTCTGGGTTTAATTTAGCCCACAGGGTGTTTTCTTTGGACGGTACCATATTTTAAAACAAATCAGAATTAGTGACCACCACTTGAAAATTAGGAGAGTTTTACACAAAATCAAGGATGTTCTTGGTTTCAGTTTTTTTAAAAAAATCACCTCTTGGCATGGCTGAGCCTGCAATCTTCAGGGACTATCTCCAGTTGGCCCTTTAAGCAAGTGAGCAGTCTAGTGTGGCGTTTCCCACCCAGTGCAAGTCACTCATTCATCCAAATAGCCATTCAAGAAATATTTCCTGGGCACCTACCATATGCCAGCAGACATTGTGCTAGATTCTGCCATCCTCAAACTTACAGCTTAAGGGAAAATGGACAGTAAGCAATTCTACAAAACTTCACATTTAGAGTAGTGCTATGAAGTAAAAGCTGCTATGGAAGCATTTGACAGGATGTCCTGAGCTATTCTGGGAGTGGGAGAGAAAGGGTCAGAGGTTTCCCTGCAGAAGCACGTAGGAGCTGGGATATGAAGGACTGGAAGAGGTTACTTAGGCACAGTGTGTTCTAGGGAGAGTGAAGAGTAGGAGAGTTGAAGTGACCATAGATTGTTCAAGGACTTCAAGGAAGTTCCGTATGTTCAGCCAAAGAACAAGTGGCTGGCTGGCATGAATGTGGCAAGGAGTAGGCACATGCAGGGTCAGACCTGGAGTCCTAGGGTTCATGGTAAAATGATTGGTCTTCATATTTAAGAGCAGTGGATAGACAGTGAGGAATTTTTCAGCAAGTATCAGAAACAAGTATTTTTTGCTTCAAAAATGACATTCTGGTTTAGCGGGTGGGGAAAAGGCTCATAGGAGGCAAGAATAGAAGCAGTCAAGGATGATATGAACTAGAGTTGACCCTATAGAAAATGGCTCAAAAAACTGAAACGAAACTGAAAAACTTTAAAGATACTGGAAATTATACAAGGTCATAAAAGGAGGCATTCCATTTCCTGCCCCAAATCTACTCTCCCCTGCTCTGTGCACAGGAGGTTGGCCCACATAGACTGTCTCCACAGGTTCCCTTACCTGCTACTTTCTGGTATGTTCAGCCAACAGGCAGCACCAGCAGGAGATCAGAGGGTGGCAGGAGTGAGGTCAGGGCATTTATTGAGCCAGCTCCCTCTTTGATGGATGGCTAGATCACTACTGATTACATTCCTTTTCCAAAGAGCACAGCTCTTGTCAGACTACATCTCTCTCCAATTTCTGTACCCTTTCCTGGTCCTTGCCCTTCAAGCTTTGAGACAGCAGTGGTTTCTCACTGTGACCCACACAGGGTTTCATCATTCATTGTCCGTTTCCCTTAACTTTGCCCATACATTTTTAAATAGTCCCTTCATTAAATTCTCTTTGGTTACCCCCATTTGAGTGTGCCATTTGTTTCCTGCCAGGATCCTTGACCTTAGCCCGAACTAGAAACAAGTCAATTTCAGTATTTAAAAAAAATCCTTACCCTAGTATCTTTAAAGGTAAAGAGGCAAAAATCAATGATAATAAAAATCACACTGACAAATCCAAAAGAGAAGCATTAGAGGCTTCATTCTTCTCACAACCTCTCTTAGAATGTGATCAAGAAAGCATCAAGAATGAAAAAGCACATGGGAGAGGCATAGGAAGGGATATGAAGTTGATATTGTTTTGTAGTGGATCCCCGCCATCAGCTCAGTTGCTGGGAGTGTGGGTGGCTGCAGTCTCAGCTGAGGTGCTCTGTAGATCATGCCTTCAGTCACAGAGAGTCAGCATGCAAAGACTGGTGGATGAGGGTGTACAAAGGCCCATGTAGGTCAACCCTGATGGTTATCCATGGTCCAGGCTGAGGATCTATCTGCCATTGCTGGTGCAGTATCTACCATCTGCCAGTCCTGCTTCCCTTGACCCTCACAGATGTTGACCCGAAGGACACTCTCCAATAAACTTTCTACATGGAAGCATCTACTTCAGAATCCCCTTCCTAAGGAATCTGATGGAAGGCCAGTATTACCATCTATTTTTTTATATTAAAAACATAAAACCTCAAATGTCAGAAATGCAAATAGAGATATGATAATATAATAGAGTGAAGTTTTGTGTTTGTTTGTTTGTTGTTGTTTTTTGAGATGGAGTCTCGCTCTGTCACCCAGGCTAGAGTACAGTGGCGCCACCTCGGCTCACTACAACCTCCACCTCTCTGGTTCAAGTGATTCTTCTGCCTCAGCCTCCCGAGTAGCTGGGACTACAGGCATGTGCCACCATCCCTGACTAATTTTTTGTATTTTTAGTAGAGATGGGGTTTCACCATGTGAGCTAGGATGGTCTCAATCTCCTGACCTCGTAGAGTGAGTTTTATAAAAGTCCATGCAATATTGATTTTCTTAATATGGATTTCTATATTAATAACTAGATGTAGCCAATTTGTCTTTTTATGTATAGATGACTGACACAAAATTCTCTGTGTTAAAAGTACAGTATTCTTGCGGTTTTAGAAAGTAACACTGTTTTAAAGATGATTAAGAGGAATGACCTTTTGAGAAATATTTCACATGAAGATGTCTCTATCACAGGAGGCTGTTAAAAGGGACAGACAAGGGTTGTGGTATGATGTACATTTCCCCTAGGATATTCGTAAATTTAGCTACTGTTTACTCAGTCCTTGCTATATGCCAGACCATGTGGTAAATGCTCTACGTGTATCATCTCATGTAATCTACAAAATAACCCTTTGAGGGAGATAATTTTATTATCCTCACAAGTAGAATAGAAGAGCATCCTGCCAAAAGTAGGACAATGTGGGTTCAAGTCACTGAATCTTCATAGGCATTAGTTTCTTAGCTGACATGGGCATGAGAGCTAACCTACAGATGTGTGGCAAGGACTAAATGAGATGCAAGAGGGCTGTGGAAGTGCTTTTCAAACTAAGTTATTATGCAAATGTTAGGAATGATAATCAATGTAGTTTATGTGTGTGTGAATAAGCAAGTGATCAGGTGCGTGTGTGCTTGAGAGAATGGGTCCTCAACAGACTAGCAAATTGGCACCTTCATTTCATTATTGTATCCATCAATGATCATGATATGTGAACTAGATTTTCTATTTCAGATGGTTCAATTGCCACAAATGAAAGGATCATATGCCAATAGGAAGAAAAAAGTGAGATAATGGGATCAGAAAAATGACAAAGTTGAAATTAGCTGGGCGTGGTGGCATGCACCTGTAGTCCCAGCTACTTGAGAGGCTGAGGTGGGGGGATTGCTTGAGCCCAGGAAATCTAGGCTGCAGTGAGCTGAGATTGTGCCACTGCACTCCAGCTTGAGCAACAGAGTGAGACCCTCTCTCAAAAAAAAAAAAAAAAAAAAAAGAGGAAAAATGACAAAGTGGAAAAGCATTTTATAATACAAAACATGATTTCTACTGCCCCCTTTTTCTTTTTCAAACAGTATTGGTAATTATCATTATTATTATTCAAGGTAGAAAGTGATCATTTCTGCATTCTTTGGAGTAAACTGGTTCTTCTGCTCCTTGACAGTCAAAAATATGTTTGCTCAACAATACTCCACTCATCCTCTTCAAAAAAATTATCTGATCAGAAGTCTTTCAAGTCTCACCAGTTCACTTTAAAATGACAAAACACCAGTCACAGAGTCAAATGGAGTTTCTCAGCCTCATGTCATCATGATTGGTGGGATTCATGTCAGTATTTTGTAAGAACTACAATAAATTTCACTTTCTATCATTTGGAGTGTTGGTTCACTGGGAAACATTTATAACTAATGCTGTTGTTCATATACAGACTATGGAAGAAGAATGCAGCTCCAAATGGGAAATATGCTGAAAGTCTACCTGCATAAATTTGACTTAATATTACTAACTTGGGTGGATAGATCACTGTTCACAGGCTTGGGTGAGTAAAACCAGTGTCTTGGAGCTTGAATTATAGGGAGAAGAACATTGGCTTATTAGACAAGCTTCGAATGCAAATGTGACACAGAAATTTCCATAGGCTCTGTTCTGATAATTTAAAAAATATGTTTTTGAGAGCCTTGGAGAAGGTATTGCATGGAGTACTAACCTAATTGTAAAGTTTGCACTTCATCTAATAGCAAGGATAATAAAATCTCAAGAACAATCTTTCAGGAACCTTTGGGAGTTTTTAAAAGATTTGGCATAATTATCACCATAGTTTTGTCTTTAGACATAGAAGAAAAGGGGAGAATCTTCAAGTGATCTTGGAATGGCCTAAACATCATTCATTCATTTATTTATTCAAAATATAGTCTTAGAACAATCACTATATTCCAGATTCTGTGCAAAGACTGAATATAAACAAAACATAAAGCATTTTTTTTTTTTTTTTTTTTTTTTAGTTCTCAAAGTGCTTACAGACCTGTGTTTCATGATATTAAGAGAAATGGGCTCTTTCTCTTATTTGGACAAAAGGTAATTCTTCACTTTTGACTGTATGTTGCTTATGACAGTTACAATTGGAGAATGGAAAGGAAATTAGGAATGATAGGTGTAAGGGGAGAAGAGATAGAAGAAAATAATAAAACAAGAAGGAAATCAAAGGCAACATTATCATAGTTGCTTCAGGGAAACTACACCTTGATCCAGAATTGAGGTACAGCTGCCCTAGAAGTGGTCAGCTCAATAACTCTTGAACCTTTATTTCATCTTCCCCAACCTCAAATTCTATCTCTTTAGAAGATGACTCTCAAGGTGAATGACTGCATGCAAACCCTTCTCAAGCACTGTTTGTTGAGGAATTCTAGCTTAAGACAAGTGCTATTCAGACAGTTGAGCTAAGTCTGGGTCTACATCCACGGCCCCCTTTGCTAATTTAAACATACAGATATTTAACTGGTACCATGAGCCACATAGCTGTCTCTATGTGATGAGGTCTAGCCTTCTCTGAAAGTAGTTATAATTTTATTTTATCATATTTTATTTCATTTTACTGTTCAGTGTGGTACAGAAGACCAAGTCCTAAGCTGGCAAATATACAGATAATAAATGTTTAATATCATTATTCTTTGGGGAAATTCAAATTAAAACCCCACGACATACCACTACACAATTATTAAAAATGAATAAAATAAAATTTAAAATTCTGACAGTACCACGTGCTTTTGAGAATGCAGAGCAGCTGCAACTCTTATATGTTGCTGATGGGAATGCAAAATGGCACAGCTACTTTGGAAAGCAGTCTGGTAATTTCTTAGAAAGCTAAACAGACATTTACCACATCACTCAATAATCCACTCAATCAAAATATTCTTCAGTTAATGAATAGATTTAAAAAATGGCAGTACATCCATGCAATGAAGTACCATCCAGCAATGAATAGGAATGTATTACTGACACATGCAACAACACGGATGACTTTCAAATGAATGATGCTAAGTAAAATAAGCCAGACTTAAACGGCTATACACTATCTGATTCCATTGAAATGATATTATCACAAAAGGTGAACGATAGAGGCAGAAAAGAGATTAATAGTTTTCTGTGGCTGGAGGTGATGAGAAGGGTTGATTACAAAAGGGTATCAACCTTTTGTATGGGGAAACTTGCTATAGCTATTCTGTGTCTTGATTATAATGTTTGTTACAGCACTATATTTGTTAAAAACACATTGAAATTTACATTAAATTTGAATAAAATTAAATAAAAACACAATGTAAAAATTTATATTTTACATTACAGATGATTTAATTTTATTCTACAAAAATTATACTTCTGTAAACCAGACTTGAATATAAAGCTTATGTATCAGCCACCAAAAACATTTCTAAGAGTTGTATGTATTTTTAATCTTATCTGGGTTCCAAGAATATAGTTTGTTCTTTAAAACATATATTTTTAATTGAAAAATAAAAATTGTATATATTGGTCATGTTCAACATGTTTTGAAATATGTATACACTGTGAAATGGCTAAATTGAGCTAATTAATATGTGCAATATCTCACATACTTTTAATTGAGTTGATTATTTTTTAGACAAATATAGAATGAAAGTCTAATTTCTTCTAGAATTACTAATATAGATTTCACTATTAATTATAGTCAAAAAGTACACTCTGTGGGAGAGAAACAAATATTCTCACTGAATGGAAAGAAAGAAAGAAAGAAGTGAATATGTGGATACATTTTACAAAGACATCAAGGTGAAACACTAAATAACAAATTGCTTTGATTTTCTTGCTGAAGAGGTGCTATTATAAAGAAGGAACAAATTTCAAAGTAGAAAAACAATATTCAGAACAAATGATAAAGAAAGGCGGAAATGGTGTTAATTAGCAATGAGCAAAGGACTAAGCATGAAAAGTCAATTTATTTTACAGAGACAGCAGTACTAATATGCTCTCTATACAGTAGAAAAGGCAAGATGAGAAGCACACATCTTACTACTCCAGAGAGAACAGAATGAATGTGGTTGACATAACAATCCTCAAAATGACATGCAGAAATATTTAGCAGGACTCATTATATAAACTGAAAGAAGCCTTAAACCATACAGTCACGCTCAGTCCAATTACAACGAACAAATTTTCTAAATTAGCTGAATAGAAAATGAAACTATGTTACAAATCAATGGAAAATGAAACTCACATTTCAGTTTAATTTATACATTTCGGGTAATCTATAACTATAGATTACCTCACATAGGTATAGGAATAATTACTCACATATGAAGAGTGATTTTAAAATATCATCCCTAGAAGGAAAAGTGAGTCTTTACATTAGTAGAGAATGAAAAGTGTAAAGTGGATATAGTGTCTTATAATCTATTGATATATACATGCAGATGTTAAACTCATTTTCAAAACAAAGTACTGCTTTGTTTAAGAAAATACCTACCTTTGTTCTTTCAGTACTATAAAAGCTATAATTTTATTTTCAATTCCAAAACAAAAACAATTTCAAAAACTTAAATTTGTAGCTAAAAATCTTCTCACAATGGACATTTGAATTTGTGGTACTTAGAGTCTACAGGTTGTCAAATGGCGCTGAGTGTCTTGCTGGAGCCAGCAATCTCAGGGTGAAGACTCTGAAGCTGTGGGCTATGGCAGAAGTTGAGCCCCTGAAGTGCACATGGAAATCTGCTCACTGAATTATGGACTGCCACATGGCTGACTAGGGATACCAGTTATCCTTTGAAGAAAGATCAAAGTTACTGGCAAATAATCATTTTGAGTGGAAAATGGAGGGAGGATAGCCAGAACCTGTCAAAGTGCCCACATGAAGAAGCTGGGAGCACAGGAAAAAAGCAGCAAAAGTCTGGCTGAGACTGACCCCTCAGCCAGAGCCCAGCAAAAAGGATAGGTGGGAGTGCTTCTCTGTTCCCCTTACCCCTCTGACAATCTGCTGACTGCTAAACTGATGAGAAGCCCCTCTGTCCCTATGACCAACAACAACACTATCAGTGTCAATGGCAATTAGAGATCTTCCTTGGAATAGAGAACTGGGTGGCTAGCTTGCACAGCCATGCAACACCATCTTACATCCTGGTCGAGACAGTGGACACCATAATAGTTGTGCACCTGTGGCACCACTGTCTTACCTGGAGCTCCACTCTTGAACTGCAATAACACCAGACCTCTCACAGATGATCCCCATAACCCACTCTGACTTTGGCAAGCACAAGGAACTGGCAGATCTCTAGGAAGTTGTGGGTTTCCTGGAGAATTAACCCTCAGTGCATACCACCACAAGGAAGTGGAGAGCACAGACTGCCAAAGCCTTCCCCAGGACAAAGGAAACACAAGTGCAGTGACAACCACTGAAGGGGGTACTACCAAAGGCTGGGAACAGATGTGGAGAGGGGGTCATCTCTCACCCCTGCCCCCTCCTCAGTAGACTGTTACAGACATGACCATGACTATGGTTATTTCCAATGAGCACGATGAGTGCACACTGGACAAGGTTGCTTTCCCCACTTCTCCAATGACTCTACCCCAGCTGAAGGCAAGCACATGCTCAGGAGAGTTCTTTCTGCACTTCAGTAGCTCCACCCCAGGTGGGGACAAATTCATGCTGACAGCCTACGGCTCCTACACTTAAGTACCATCTACTGGATGGCAGCCTGAATTATACCACCAAACAAAAATACATTGCTATGATATACAGTATCTGAGAAAGCAACAGAATAAACTTATCTGCAACCATGGAACCCATACAGAACCTTGACCCTCTGACAGTATCCAGATATAACACCAATCAATCATACACAACATACACTATGGTCATATCCTCAATTGAAAAAGGAATAGAAAATTTAAAAGGCCAATCCAAGCAAAAGGATATTCAAATAAAGAAGTATCACTTTCCTCAGATAAGTATTCAGCACAACAACTCTGTCAATACAAAAAGCCAGCATGTTTTGATTCCTTCACAATGGATCCTAGCCAGAATAAAATGTCAAAAGTGACACACATAGAATTCAGAATATGAATGGCAAGGAAGCTCAATGAGATCCAAAAGAAAATTGAAATCCAATATAAAGAAGCCAGAAAAAAAATCTAAGATTTGAAAGGCAACATAGTTATATTAAGAAAAAAAACAAACACAAATTCTGGAGTTAAAAAATTTCCTACAAGAATGTCAAAGTATAACTGGAAGTCTTAACAACAGACCAGAATAAGCAGAAGAAATAATTTCAGAGCTTGAAGACTGGTCTTTCGAGTTAACCCAGTCAGAAAAAAATAAAAAAGAATTAAAATAACCAATACCTTTGGGAAAAATGAGATTCTGTAAAATGACCAAACCTATGATTTACTGGCATTACTGAGAGAGAAGAGAAAGTGAGTAACTTGGAAAACAAATTGAGGGTATAATTCAATAAAATTTCCCCAATATTGCAACAGACATTGGCATACAGATACAAAAAATTCATACAACTCCTGTGAGGTACTATGTAAGACAACCATCCTCAAGGCATATAGTCATCAGATTACCTAAAGTCAACATGAAAGAATATCTTGCAGGTAAGTAGAGGAAGAGGTCCAATTATCTACAAAGGGAATTCCATCAGACTAACAGCAGACTTCTCAGCAGAAACCTTACAAGCCAGAAGAGATTGGGGGCCTACTTTTAGCCTTCTTAAAGAAAAGAAATGCCAGCCAAGAAGTTCATATGCTACCAAACTAAGCTTTATAAACAAAGGAGAAGTAAAGTCCCTCCCAGAGAAGCAAACACTGAGGAAATTCATCATCATCAGACTGATGTAAGAAGAAATGCTTAAGGAAGTTCTAAAAATGGAAACAAAGGAACAATACTTGCTACCACAAAAGCATATGTAAGTACAAAGCCCACAGACCCTATAAAATAACCACACAATCAAGATCGCAAAGCAGATAGCTAACACTATGACAGGAATGAAACCTCATATATCAATATTAACTTTGAAAGTAAACAGCCTAAATGCTCCACTTAAAAGATATAAAGTGGGCCAGATGCAGTGACTCAAACTTGTAATCCCAGCACTTGGGGAGGCCAAGGTGGGCAGATCATGAAGTCAGGAGATTGAGACCATCCTGGCCAACATGGTGAAACCCCGTCTCTACCAAAAATACAAAAATTAGCTGGGCATGGTGGCACATGCCTGTAATCTCAACTAGTTGGGAGGCTGAGGCAGAAGAATCGCTTGAACCAGGGAGTTGGAGGTTGCAGTGAGCCGAGATCATGCCACTGCACTCCAGCCTGGTGACAGAGCAAGACTTGGTCTCAATAATAATAAAAAAAGACATAAAGTGGCAAATTGAATAAAAAACAAAATCCATTCATCTGCTGTTTTCAAGAGACCCATCTCAAATGTAAATAACATCCATAGGCTCAAAAGTAAAGGGATGAAGGAAGATTTATTCACGCAACAATAAAAAACAGAAAAGAGCAGAGGTCATTATTCTTGTGTCAGATAAAACAGACTTCAAACCAAAAATGGTAAGAAAAGACAAAGAAGATTATTATATAATGATAAGGGTTTAATTCAACAAGAAGATTTAACTATCCTAAATATATATACAACCAACATTAGAACACTCAGATTTATAAAACAATTAGACTACTAGACACTAGTCTGGTAGCGTCTATCTAAGAAAAGAGATAGATGACCACATAATAATAGTGGGGGACTGCAACACCCCATTGACAGCATTAGACAGATAATTGAGGCAGAAAATTAACAAAGAAATTCTGCACTTATATTCGACACTTAGTCAATTTGACCTAATAGACATCTACAGAATACTCTACCCAACAACCATAGAATATGCATTCTTCTCATCTGCACATGGAACAGACTCTAAGATGAACCACGTGCTCTGTCATAGAACAAGTCTTCTTAAATTAAAAAAAACTGAAATCATACCAAGCATTTTCGCAGACCACAGTGACACAAAAATAGAAATTAATTTGAAGAGGACCTCTCAAAACCACACAAACATATGGAAACTAAACAACTTGCTCCTGAATGACTTTTGGGTAAACAATAAAATTAAGACAGAAATCAAAAAAATTTTTGAAACAAGTGAAAATAGAGCCACAACATACCAAAACCTACGAGATGTGGTGAAAGCAACATTAAGAGGAAATTTTATAGCACTAAACACATACATCAAAAAGATAGAAAACTCCCAAATTAACAAGCTAATGTCATACCTAAAAGAACTAGAAAATCAAGAACAAACTAGACCCAAAACTAGCAGAAGAAAAGAAATAACTAAAATTGAGGAGAACTAAATGAAATTGAGACAAAATAAACTACTAGGGATCATAGAAACAAAAAATTGTTTTTGAAAGGATAAATAGGATTGATAGACCACTAGCTCAATTAACAAAGAAAGGAGGGAGAGAAGATCCAAATAAGCATAATCAGAAATGACAAAGGTGAATTACAACTGATTCCACTGAAATACAAAAGATCCTCAGAGACTACTATGAACATCTCTAAGCGCACAAACTAGAAAACCTAAAGAAAGTGGACATATTTCTGCAAACACACAACTTCCCAAGGTTGCAACAGGAAGAAACACAAATCCTGAAGAGACCAATAATGAGTTATGAAATTGAATTAGTAATGTAGAAAATCTATCAAGCAAAAAGAAAGCCCTGAACCAGATGGATTCAAAGCCAAATTCTACCACACATACAAAGAAGAGCTGGTATCAATCCTACTGAAATTATCCCAAAAAAATCAGAAAGAAGGGATTCCTCCATAACTCATTCTACAAATCCAGTATCATCCTGACACCAAAATCTAGCAACGGCACAACAAAAAGACAACTACAGGCCAATATCCCTGACAAACATAGACACAAAAATTTGTGACAAAATAATAATAAACTGAATCCAGCAGCACATCACAAAGGTAATTCACCACAATTAAGTGAGCTTTATTCCTGGAATAGAAGGATAGTTTAGCATATGGATATTAATCAATGTGATTCATCACATAAATAATTAAAAACAAAACCATATATGATCATCTTAAAAGAGGCAGAAAAAACATTTGGTAAAATCCAACATCCCTTCTTAATAAAACCACCCAACAAACTAGGCATCAAAGGAACATACCTCAAAATAATAAGATCCGTCTATAATAAGCCACAGCCAATATCATACTGAATGGGCAAAAGTTGGAAGTATTCCCCCTAAGAACTAGAAGGACCACTATCATCACTCCTATTCCATATGGTACTTGAAGACCTAGCCAGAGTGATCAGGCAAGAGAAAGAAATTAAAGGTATCTAATAGAAAAAGAGAGAGTCAAATTATCTTTCTTCACTGCTGAGATCATTCTATACCTAGAAAACCCTAAAAACTCAGCCAAAATGCTCCTATAACTGATAAATGACTTCAGTAGCATTTCATGATACAAAATCGACATACAAAAATCAGTAGCATTTATATACACCGATAGCATTCAAACTGAGAGTCAAATCAAGAATGCAATCCCATTTACAATAGCCAAAAGAAGAAATAAAATACCTCAGCATATATTTAACCAAAGAAATGAAAGATCTCTACAAGGAGAACTACAAATGCTGCTGAAAGAAATCGAAGATGATGCCAAAAATAGAAAAACATTTCATGCTCATGAGTTAGAAGAATCTACATCATTAAAATGGCCATAGTGCCCAAAGCAGTTTACAGATTCAATGCTATTTCTATCAAATACCAGTATCATATTTTTTCACAGAAATAGAAAAATCTATTCTAAAATTCATATGGAACCAAAAAAGAGCCTGAATAAACAAAGCAATCCTAAGCAAAAAGAACAAACCTGGAGGCATCACATTACCTGTCTTCAAACTATGCTACAAGGCTACAGTGTCCAAAACAGCATGGTACTGGTACAAAAACAGACACACAGACCAATGGAAGAGAATAGAGAACCCAGAAATAAAGCCACACACCTACAACAAACTGATCTCTAGCAAACTCAACAAAAATAAACAGTAGGGAAAAGACTCCCTTATTCAGTAAATAATGTTGGGATAACTGGCTATACATTTGCAGGAGAATGAAACTGGAGCCCTACCTATTGCTGCATACAAAAATTAACTCAAGATCACTAAAGTCTTAAATGTAGGACCTAAAACTATAACAATCCTAGAAGAAAACCTAGGAAATACCCTTCTCTATATTGGCCTTCGCAAATAATTTATGGCTAAGTCCTCAAAAGCAATTGCAACACAAATAAAAATTACTAAGAGGGACCTAATTAAACTAAAGAGCTTCTGCACAACAACAACAAAAAAATTATCAAGGTAGTAAACAGACAAGCTGCACAATGAGAGAAAATATTCACAAACTATGCATCTGACAAAGGTCTAATATCGACAATCTATAAAGAACTTAAATATATAAGCAAAACCAAATAACCCCATTAAAAAGTAGGCAAAGGACATGAACATATACTTCTCAAAAAAAGACATATATGCAACCAAAAAGCATATGAAAAAGTGCTCATCATCAGTAATAATCAGAGAAATGCAAAGTAAAACCACAATGAGATACTATCTCCCACCAGTCAGAATGGCTTGTGTTAAAAAGCAAGCATGCAAACAAACAAATAGACAGTAACAACAAAAAACAAACAGATACTGGCAAGACTGCCAAGAAAACAGACACATACATGGTTGGTGGGAAAGTAAGTTAGTCTAACCATTATGGAGAACAGTTTGGAGATTCCTCGAAGAATTAAGAGTTGAATTACCATTCAACCCAGCAATCCCATTGCTGGGTATACACCCAAAGGAAAAGAAATCATTCTACCCAAAAGACACATGTACTCATATGTTCATTCCAGCAGTATTCACAATAGCAAAAATATGGAATCAACCCAGGTGCCCATCAGTGGTGGACTGGATAAAGAAAATGTGATACATATACACTATGGAACACTATGCAGCTATACAAAAGAACAAAATCATGTTCTTTGTAGCAACATGGATGCAGCTGGAGGCTGTTTTCCTATGCAAATTAACACGAGAACAGAAAGCCAAAAACCACATATTCTCACTTATAAGTGGGGGCTAAACACAGGGTACACATGGACATAAAGATGGGAACAACAGACACTGGGGACTACTAGGTTGGGGAGAGAAGTGGAGACGATTGCTGACAAACTACCTATTGGGTACTATGCTCACTACCTGGGTGATGGGTTCGATTATACCCCAAATCTCAGCATCATGCAATATACCTTTGTAACCAACCTGCACATGTACCCCCTGATTCTAAAATCAAAGTTAAAAAAAGAATACAATTCTAAGATGTATGCATAGCCTTCCTAAGCTTTTAAGGTATTATGAATTAGAAAAAGTTAAGAACCACTGCTCTAAAATAAATACAAGTACATAATTTTAACATGGTGAATGCTAAATGCTCTCACCTCAGTGGATATAATTTTTAGCTGATTAGCTGGTTTTAACTTTTTTGTTTTTTAAAAAGAAAAATTATGAGTATAAGACTAATACTTGTTAGTATGCATTTGGACACTGAAAAATACAATGTGTTTCTGTCATACAACCTTCTTTCCCAGAACTTAATCAGGCATTATTGCTAAAAATAAAGCAAAAAACACACTACACAATAAATCAAGAACATTCACATTGGGATATGTATCTTCCAGGCAATTAACAATATATATCTGTATTTTGAACTTTCCATTTTGAAATAATTATAGATTCACAAGAGTTGCCAAAAAATTGCAAGGTAGATCCCATGTATTCCGCACCCAGTTTCCCCCTACATGAACATCTTGCTTAAATACAGTACAATATCTAAACCAGCAAATTGACATTGGTACAGTCCACAGAGCTTATTTAGATTTCATCATTTTGCATATGTATTTGTATATGTGTAGTTTCTATGCAATTTTATCCATGTGTAGAAATGTGTAACTACTACCACACACAAGTGTTCCATCACCACAAGGCTCCTTCATGCTATCCTTTTATAGGCACACCACCCACCACCATCTCTAATTCCTAGTAGCCACCAATCTGTTCTCCATCTTTATAATTTTGTTATATCAAGAAAATTTTATAAATGGAAGTACATAGTATGTAACCTTCTGAGATGGGCTTTTTTTCCCTTGAGGTCCATTGAAGTTGTTGCATCAATATTTTTTTTTCTTTGTGTTGCTGCACCGTATTCCATGGTATGAATACACAACTATAACATTAACCTGTGGAGGAATACTTGGGTTGTTTCTAGTTTATGGCTGTTACCAAAGAAAAAATAAAACTACTATGAACATCCGTGTTAATATATATTTGTATGTTATATAGAGAGTGTATATATATATATATACACACACACACACACACAAAGTCTTACATGTGAATGCTGATATCAGATTCATTCATAACAGTAAAAAACTCAATACAAACCAAATATCCATCAACTGGATTATAGATGAACAGTAGTGGAATATCCACATCCATACAATAAAGTATTATTCAGCAATTAAAAGGAACTACTGATACTTGCAATGCCATGGATGAATCTCAAAGTATTATACTAAATAAAGAGAGTCAGAAACAAATGAGTAACTACTTTCAGAATAGGCCACGTGCCATGTCATATGGTATAGTTTGGATATTTGTCCCCACCCAAATCTCATGTTGAAATGCAATCCTCAGTCTGGGAGGTGTGACCTGGTGGAAGTTATTGGATCATGGGGGCAGCTCCCTCATTGATGGGTTGGGCCATCCCCTTAGTGATAGGTGATATCTCGTTCTGAGATTACATGAGATCTGGTCATTTAAAAGTGTGTGGCACCTCTCCACTTCACACACACTCTCTCTCACTTTTGTTCCTGCCATGTGAGATGCCTACTCCCCTATCACCTTCCACCATGATTGTAAGATTCCTGAAGCCTCCCCAGAAGCAGATGCTAGTGCTACGCTTCCCGTACAGCCTGCAGAACTAGAAACCAATTAAACCTATTTTCTTATTAATTACCCAGTCTCAGGTACTCATTTACAGGAATATGAGAATGGCCTAATACACCATAGAATAAACCTCAATAAATGTTTTGAAATAAAATTATCACAAAAATATTCTCCAACCACAATGAAATAAAACTAGAGATTGATAGCAAGAAAAATCCCTAAATTTGTGAAAGTTAAATAACACACTCCTAAATAATCCGTGGACCAAAAAAGAAATCAAAAGGGAAACCATAAAATATTTTGAAATAAATTAAAATGAAAATACAACATATCAACACTAGTATAATGCTGCTAATACAATGCTTGGAGGAAAATGTGTAGTCATAAATTTCTACATTAGGAAAGAATATCTCAAATCAATAACCCAAACTTCCATTTTATGATGCTCGAAAAAGAAGAACAAGCTAAACCTAAAACAAGCAGAAGAAAGGAAATAACAAAGATTAGGGTAGAAATACACAATAGAAAAGTAATAGAGAAGACCGATAAAAACAAAAAAGTTTCTTTGACAAAGTCAACCAAATTGACAAACCTTTAGTTAGATTGACCACTATAAAAAGAGAGGAGATTCAAATTGCCAGAATCAGAAATAAAAGATGAAACATTACCACAACCTTATAGAAATATAAATGATTATAAAGGAATTCTATGAAAAATTATAAGTCAAAAATTGGAAAATTTACTGAAATGGACAAATTTCTACAAAGACACAAACTATCAAAACTGACTTAAAAAGAAGTAAGCCATTTTACTAGACCTGTAACAAGTAGGAAGGTTGAATTACTAATCAAAAGACTACCCACAAAGAAAAGAAGAAAAGACCAGACCCAGATTATTTCACTGCTGACTTCTTCCAAATATTCAAAGAAGAATAACAATTCTTCAAAACCTCTTCCAAAAAATTGAAGAGGAGTGAACACATTTCAAATTATTTTATGAGGCCAGTATTATCCTGATACTATAAACAGACAAGACATCACAAGAAAAGAAAACTATAGACCAATATCTTTTATAACCATGGATGCAAAATCTTTAACAAAATACTAGTGAACTGAACCCAGCAATATATATATATACATAATTATATATCAAAATTAAATGAAGTTTATTCTAGGAATGCAAGGTTGGTTTAATATCAGAAAATCAATTAATATAATACCTACAATGAATAGAAGTTTTAAAAATTACATGATCATATCAGTAATGCAGAAAAAGCATCTGACACAATCCAAAACCCTTTTAAGATTTAAAAAAAAAACACTCAAAAATCTTGGAATAGACATGAACTTCCCCAATCAGATAAAAGGCATCTATAAAAAACTCACAACAAACCTATGCCTAATGGTACAAAACTAAATATTTCCTCCTAAGAGCAGGAAGAAGACAAAGATATCCATTCTCACTCCTATTCAACATTATACTGAAGGGACTAGTAAGGACAATTAGGCAAAAAAGAAAGAAAGAGAGAGAGAAGGAAAGAGAGAGAAGGAAGGAAGGAAGGAAGGAAGGAAGGAAGGAAGGAAGGAAGGAAGGAAGGAAGGAAGGGAGGGAGGGAGGGAGGGAGGGAGGGAGGGAGGGAAGAAGCAAGGAAGGAAGGAAAAATTAAAAAATAAAAGGCATCTGGATTGGAAAGGAAGAAGTAAAGCAATCTATATTTGTAGAAGATATGATCTAATATGTAGAAAATCCTAAGAAATCCATTAAAAAATATTAGATCTAATAAATGAGTTTAGCAAGGTTGCAGGATACAAGACCACTATATAAAAATCAATGTATTTCTATTCAATTGCAATGAACTAACTGAAAATAAAATTAGGAAAACAATTCCATTTACAATAGCATCGAAAATACTTAGGAATAAATTTGAAAAAGCAGTGCAAAACGTATACTCTGAAAACTACAAAAGTTGTTGAAAGAAATTAAATAAGATCAAATAGCTAAGAAAACATTCCATTTTCTTAGATGGGAAGATGTAACATTGTTAAGATAGCAATACTTACCAAACTAATCAACAGATTTATCTCACTTCTCATCAAAATCTCAGCTGACTTTGTAGAAATTGGCAAGCTTATTCTAAATTCATATGGAATTGAACAGGAAGGAGAATAGCCAAAACAATCTTAAAAAAGAACAAAGTTGGAGGACACACAATTCCCAATTTCAATCCTTACTACAAATCAACAGTAATGAGGACAGTGTGGTACTGGCATAAGGATAGACACGTAGATTTATGGAATAGAATGAGAGTACAGAAATAAACCCTACATTTCTAGTTAACTGTTTTTAGACAATGATGCCAAGACTATTAAATATGGAAAGAATTGTCTTTATAACAAATGGTGCTGAGACAACTGTGCAGCTTCATGCAAAAGAATGAAATTAGACCCGATGCAAACTTTCCTTACATAAAATTAACTCAAAATAGATCAAAGCACTAAATGCAAGAGCTAAAATTATAAAATACTCAGAGGAAAATATAGGTAAAACTATCACCTGGATTTAGTAAAGGATTCATAGAAATGACACTACAAGCATGAGTAACTCGTAGAAATGACACTAAAAACATGAGCAACAAATAAAAAAATAGATAAATTGACTCCATCAAAATTCAAAATGTGTTTCAAAGGATGCCATCAAGGAAGTGAAAAAAATAATCCCCAGAATGGGAGAAAATTTTGCAAATTATGTATCTAATTTGCATCTACGAATTTGCATCTAATCTACTACAAGGAACTTGTATCTAATATACAAAACAACCTCTTACAATTCAATAAAAAATACTAATAATTTTTAAATGGGCAAGGGATATGAACAGACATTTCGTTAAAAAAGATACAAATGGGCCAGGCGCGGTGGCTCAAGCCTGTAATCCCAGCACTTTGGGAGGCCGAGATGGGCAGATCTTGAGGTCAGGAGATCCAGACCATCCTGGCTAACACGATGAAACCCCGTCTCTACTAAAAAATACAAAAAACTAGCTGGGCGAGGTGGCGGGCGCCTGTAGTCCCAGCTACTCGGGAGGCTGAGGCAGGAGAATGGCGTAACCCGGGAGGCGGAGCTTGCAGTGAGCAGAGATCCAGCCACTGCACTCCAGCCTGGGCGACAGAGCGAGACTCTGTCTCAAAACAAACAAACAAACAAACAAACAAAGATACAAATGGTCAGAAAGTATGTAAAAAGTTGCTCAACATCCGCAGTGATCAGAAAAATGCAAATCAAAACTGCAATGAGATAAAACCAACTAAAATGACTAGAATCAAAAAGTCAGATAATAATAGGTGTTAGCAGGAATGTGGAGAAATCAGAACCCTCAAACACTGCAGGTTGGAATGTAAAATGATGCCAATGCTTAGGAAAACATCCTGGTAGTTTATCAAATAATTAAAAATAGAGTTACCCTATGACCCAGAAATTCTGCTTCATCTAGGAGAAACAAAGCTGTATGTCCATACTTTTACACAAATGTTCATGATAATATATTCATAATAGCCAAAAGGTAGAAACAGCTCAAATGTCTATCAACTGATGAATGTATTTAATATCAACCAAATGTACTATATGTATATAAAGGAATGTTATTCAGCCATAGAAAGGAATGAAGTACTGACACATGCTACAACATGAATGAGCCTTGAAAACATTATGCTAAATGAACAAAAGACAGGCACAAAAGACCACATGTTATATGCTTCCATTCATATGAAATATCCAGAATAGGAAAATCTATACAGAAAGTAGATTAGTGAT
The DNA here is from genome assembly GCF_047675955.1 of Chlorocebus sabaeus. Classification (NCBI taxonomy): domain Eukaryota; kingdom Metazoa; phylum Chordata; class Mammalia; order Primates; family Cercopithecidae; genus Chlorocebus; species Chlorocebus sabaeus. The sequence goes on along the minus strand of NC_132925.1, from coordinate 72,465,220 downwards.
TGCTTAGGGACGTGGGGATAGGGAGGTAGGGGAGTGTTATCTAAAAGGTATGAGGTTTATTTTTGAGGTAACGAAAATGTTCTAAAATTGACTAAGGTGATTGTTGCACATATCACTGAATATACTAAAAACCATTGAACTTTAAAAGGTGAATTGTATAGTATGTGAATTATAGTTCAATGAAGCGGTTACAATTTAATTAAAAGAATACCTACTGTATGTTTCCATTTACATGAAATTCTAGAAGAGGTAATATTATAATGACAAAAATTAAGTAGATCAGTCATCATCATGGACCATGTATTAGTCTATTCTCACAGTGCTAATAAAGACATATCCGAGACTTGGTAATTTATAAAGAAAAGAGGTTTAATTGAGTCACAGTCCCACATGGTTGGGGAGGCCTTACATTCATGGTGGAAGACAAAGGAGAAGCAAAGTCATGTCTTACATGATGGCAGGTAAGAGAGTCTTCACAGGGGAACTCCCATTTATAAAATCATCAGATCTCGTGAGACTTATTTACTACAGAGAACAGTATGGGGGAAACCGCCCCCATATCGAAACCACATTGGACCAGGACTAGGGAGAGGGATGGACTGCAGAAAGGCCCAAGAAGAATTTTCAAGATTATGGAATTATTCTATATCATGATTCCAATGGTGGTCATGTTACAGTATACATTGTCAAAACATCATTTGTTCATTTAAAATTAAAGACTTTTAAGATATTCAAATTATATCTCAAGGCTGATTTTCAAGATAAAATTTTTTTAAACACCAAGTGACGTGAGATTTTGTTAGGCCATGAATTTTCCAGATAAAATACCAATGCCAAGTGACAGCACAAATATTTTGATAACCTTGGTAAACGCTAAATACTTTATTTACTATATCCAGTTTTTTTTACAAAAGCAGATATTTTACACATCATTGCAAAGTATTCTTCCATTAGGTGGTCAGACATTGACACATTTGGTCATAAATCGGTCCCAAAACACACATCTAGCTTTGAGATAAAGACCTTTAGTTATGTGATAGAATCTATAAAGTGGAAATTATATATGGATACAAAGCAGTTTTCTTCCCTAAATAGTTCTTCAGAAAACAGAGTTTCTTCATATGCAAGTCTTTATATGTTCTCTCATTACAGAGTACTTTTTAAAATAGTTTATTTTGAACTTGTCAAAATTGAGTCTTTAAAAGAATAGAAATAAATTTAACACAGATTTGGTGTTTTTCTTGGAGAAATGATCTCATTATGGCAAGACTGGATGTCATTGTAAGCAAGTCTTTTAAAGAGCAATCCAGAAAGTGATTACATTGGGGAGATTGAGAATACAAACCTACAGGACAAATGGTGGCCCTCATTTACTTGTATGCTCTAGCAAAATTAATATACCAAAACTGAATGGGGTTGAACTTTAAAAGTTAATGTTTGGGGTCCATGTGCAATGATTCTAGTTGTTAATTGTTAGTAGGTGAATGCACAGTCATGTTCTGTGGGCCTAACCTACTGGTCTTGCTCTGCATTGGGAGAGAGAGATTCAGCCAACCAAGGGATATGCTGAAACAAAATAGGAAGCTACATCTGTTATGGGTCTCTGACTTGGGAACAAGCCATCTGCCCATCAGAACTGTGGCCAATTTCACTGTTAGTGGATGTGCAAGTTTCACTAGGAACACACTGAAAAATAAAAAACAGCCCATTAGCTTCCCAGAGAATGAATAACAAGCATAATGATAATGCACAATTTTAAAGGTGGTGGTTTCACACACTTCAAATATCTCCATGGTAGAGGCCAAATAGCATAATGTTCGAGAACATGGACTGTGAAACCAGGCAGCATGGCTTTGCATCTTGAATCTACCATTTATAAATCACTAACCTTTCTGTGTCTCAGTTCCCTCTTCTGCAAAACAAGGATATTAGTAGCACTTAATATCTACTGGGTTGACACGTGGGTTGAATATGTTAGGAGATGTAAAGTGCTCAGAACAGTGCCAAGCAGCATTTAAGTTTCATTTATCACTTGAGGTAGGATAGGCAAATGTCATTATCCCCCTTTCACAGATGGGAAAAAGGCTTAGAAAGTGTGAATAAATCACACAGCCAACCAGTGGCTGAGTCAGAACCAAACTGTTCAACTTCTGACTCCAGTGTTCTACCCTATCAGTCACACACCCGGATATGGTTTGGATCTGTGTGCCCACTCAAATCTCATGTTGAATTGTAATCCCCAATGTTGGAGGTGGGGCCTGGTGGGAGGTGACTGGTTCATGGGGGTGGGTTCCCATGGTTTAGCACCATCCCATTTTGTACTGTCCTTGCAATGGTGAGTGAATTCTTGTGAGATCTGATTGTTTGAAAGTGTGTAGCACACAGAAAGGGGAACAACACACACCACGGCCTGTTGAGGGGTGGGGAGTGAGGGAAGGGAACTTAGAGGATGGGTTAATAGGTGCAGAAAACCACCATGGTTAATAGTTAATAGACACAGAAAACCACTGTATACCTATGTAACAAACCTGCATGTTCTGCACATGGATCCTGTTTTTTTTTTTTTTTTTTTTTTGTAGAAGAAATTAAAAAAAAATCAGATTATGCACTAAAAAATACAGTATGTAGCACCTCCCCTATCTCTCTTGTTTCTGCTCCTACCATAGGGGACATCTCATGCCCCCTTTTCCACCATAATTGGCTTCCTGAGGCCCCCCCAGAAGCAGAAGCTACTATTCCTCATGTACAGCCTGCATAACCATGAGCCACTCTTTTCTTTATAAATTACCCAGTCTCAAGTATTTCTTTATAGCAGTGCAAGAATAGACTGATACACATCCTTAAATTCAGAATCAAAGATGGGCCTGTCTCATTCAATGGTAAGAAAACCAATGAGCAAAGATCCATTCACTTTCTCACTGGGACACTAGAAACTGCAAAAACTTGTGTAGGCCATTAGAGCAGGGCTTTTCAAAATGCCATCAGAGGGTCAAATATTCAGTTTAGTGGGTTGCAACTTTGAAAAAAAAGTAAAACACAGTAGAATAGGAAATACGATGCATCAAAAATTATAAGGGTAATTACTATATTGTGATATGTTGGTTTAACTATGTACATTCTGTACTCATGTACACATATGAATGTGATAGCATTATTTTCCACAATTATTCACTCCCTGGGCCACCTGCCCTTCCTTGTTGGAGAATTATGCCAGGCATCCTACTCTGCTGCTAGCT